>NW_027105487.1:1268123-1302764 GCF_000696795.3 Halyomorpha halys
TATAAAATATTTATTCTAAAGTGTCCTCCTTAATGAAATGTATACTGACAATACTTTCACACAGGAGTGTGTTTTAAATAAGCAAGTGCCACACAGGGAGGCAAATAAAACAAAAATAAACTAGCATGTGAACAAAGAACAGATTTATATCTTATAAAATTGTATATATTTATATATATCTATATTTAAATACAAGATTCTCAATATTTTCGATAGAAACTGATGTACTTAAAAAAGTAGACTTTGAAGAAGTCATTTCTAATTTTTCTGATAAGAAATCAAGAAATGTTCCCCTAGCAAATGTTTGATTTTTTAAAAAAGGTTATCAGCTTTCAAATGTTAAATAAATAATGATTTATACCATTATAAATTTTTAATCCTATTACTAACCCGAAGTTGTAAAAATACATGAAGGAATCTATAATCTGGAGAGTAACACACACTGAAGTGCCAAGGGCTCTCACCCTAAATGTATATATACATATAAATAGATATGTTATGTTTTTAATTTTTTTATATCCGCATATTTTTTTTCTATGAATGTATTTATTTTTTTTGGTAATTATTTTCTCAAAAGACACTCAGTTCACAGATTTTCTATCGTGCACAAAATGCTTTAAGCATAGTTTTTACGCACAAGTGTTTAGAAATGTGTCGATATACAATAACTTTTCAAGACATATTAGACTGTGAATAAAATTCTTGTTTGTCCCATAAAATATTGGATAAATAATGTTTGAATTGAAAGTACAATCATATGTTAAAATTTACTATTTTTATTCAATCTTCTTTACCCCTACTTGCAGTAAAATTATTTTTTAATAAGGGGAACTTCAATTTCCATAAAACTAAACTTATTTTATTTTTGCCGATGGCATTTAATATCTGACTCGGGTTTTAAATAATATTCTGAATTTTCAACTACCACTAGTTATTAAATGTTTTAGTTACATCAGAATAAACCGCCAATCATTGGAGGGAATTTCTTAGGTAAAAATAATACCGCCAAAGGTAAATCGGCATTGTTCTCTGAATTGATTTTATTCCTGAAAGCTAATTAAAACAATATATTTACAGCTTGGTAAATTTTAAAATATCAATGAAAAGTTAAAAAAATAAATTTTCGTTAACCAAAACAAATATTTTTAATAAGAAGAATAAAGGAATTTATTGAGGAAGTAGAAATAGTGGAAGGACGGTCCTATGGTTTAGTTGCCAGTTCGACCGCGGCACGCGCTTCAGTCAGTGGCATGGATTCTCTTACAAACTGTGATATGTTAAAACGTTTGCCTTTAATTGTGGTTCTTGGTGCTACAGGAACAGGAAAATCTAAATTGGCTATCCAGATTGCGAAAACATTTAATGGAGAAGTCATCAGTGCTGATTCCATGCAGGTAGGAACTCTAGAAAATATTTTATGACCAGAATTATCTGGCCAACTAAGAGCACATGTTTCTTTTCGATAACTTTTGTTTTAAACTGTTTAATGTCTCCTCTGTCTGATCCGTCTCTTTTGCCTAATGTTTTCTTTTATGTCTGTTGTCAGATTATTACAATTTATTATACTTCAGAAAGGCTGTATATAATATTATATCAGTAGTTATAACAGTCGATAACCTTCCTTTGTTATTATTTTTGAGTTTTTTCTTTATATTTTACTAAATTTTCGGTGATTTTCATTTTCTAAAATGGTCTATGTAATACTGTTGACAAAAAAATTTCAAAGGATTCATATTTAGAGCCCATTGATTTCATATATGTGATTATTGTCTAGCACATGT
Source organism: Halyomorpha halys (assembly GCF_000696795.3). NCBI lineage: Eukaryota > Metazoa > Arthropoda > Insecta > Hemiptera > Pentatomidae > Halyomorpha > Halyomorpha halys. The sequence goes on from NW_027105487.1 coordinate 1,269,905, forward strand.
CATTTATTCATTTGTTTTTAATTAAATTACTATGATTTAGGTAATTTTAATTGCTTTTGAGTGGAGTCAGTCAAATAATATCGAGACATTTGAAATCCTTTAGTATGTTAATCAATAAGAAACAAAATCTCATATATTAGTATTATTAATTAATGTTATTAGTCATAGTACCATACAGCTAGCAGATGTTAACATTCATACTCAGATGTTGGGAATCCTATATAAAATTTTGATTTTTTCAATGGCAATGAAATATGTCATGGTTTACAAAAGCCATAAGTTTTATTGGATCTAACATTTTCATCATTCTATTTTTTTCTGGATTGTTTAAATGAATGTTCATGTTTCATCGATGATTTTATTGGAAAATTGAAACAGTTTATAAAGTATCTTGTGACTGGAGTTTTGACAAGGATTGTAGTATAATTTTAGTGTAATAATGCTTGTATGATAAGAGGTAATTGATAAGAATAATTTAAGTCTATATATATTTTCAGTATATATTAGATGATATATGGTGGAATATATATTATAATCTATTACTGACAATCTTTTAAGAATAGATAATAAATTATTTTAATAGTTATTTTCTCAATTTAATAATATTTGAAAATTATCAAAATGTTAAAAAATGAAGTACATATCAAGGTATATTTCTGTCCAATGATAACTTAAATAAATGCTCAGAACTATTTTGGTGTTCAAACTGCAGAAGACACCTTATGCGTATCAATGACCACATTTGTCTGTCGAAAACTGACACAAGCATCAGTAATTTTGGATTTGGAATATGCATGCTTCTGAAAGTTTTTGATAATCTAAAGTGGTTGTTAGAGCAAGCCTCTAACTGAAAAATATTTTTATACTAGTTATTTTGAATACTTTTTTGTTATTTACTTAAGTAATTGAATAAGACAATTATTTATCATATAATAATAAGATAATTATTATCATTGCACATTATAATCAGCTGATTATTTATCTAAATTGTTAATTTTATAAAATCTAATTGCATATTTGGTTGTGATAAGGAATAATGAAGATAAAAGTTGTACTTGAAATTGATATTAGGGCAGGTTAGTTTTGCAGAAGTCAGCTTGCTATGAATTAAATAAACCTTGAAGGTTATGACTATATTTTATAAATTTATTAACATTTAAACAATTATGAGCCGAGTAAATAAAATTAGATTAGTTATACTGGAATTAAAAATTAAAAATACAGTTGAACTGCAGATCGATAAAATTGTTCTTAAGATTACTTAAATATTAATGTCAATACAATTAATAATAATTTTTTTCATTACAATGTTTGACTGAGCACTTCATTTTTAATACTTTTTAGTTTTGTATGTGTTTCCTTAAACTTTAAGCCGAGATCTTCTTAACTTAGCTTATTAACTGATTGCCTATATCTGGTTAAGTATAGATATGTTTCAGATTTAGTGGAAAAAATGCTTCTTTGGCAACATCAATCCACTGGTGAAGTAGTAGACAAATAAGCGCTATGCAGTCCTAAATATTTTTTTTTGTTTTTTGCTGTTTTTAATCTAGTTAAATTGGATCTTTCTTCTGTCGATGGTTTTTTTTTTTCAGTTGCTCCGTGCAGTGTATTGAACATAATGTTAAAAGATTATTCTGGATTTTTTGAAGAAAAAACAAATGAGAGTTCTAGTATTTCATTAAAAATTCATATTATCTTTAGATTAAAGAATGAAAAGTTATGTTTAAATCATGTTTTTAAATAATGCCTTTTTATTCTTCTAGAGTTCTATTCTTATTTTTCTTGTTTATTTTCTGAAAGCTATATGAAATCGAGGAAGTTGTCTCATTAATGATGTTTTTGTATCAATTATTATTCTTTGAGATATATGTTTGATCCCTACTAAAATTTGTGATGAATAATCTTAATGATTTTGTTTGCCAACATGTAATGGTTATTAACTAATTTTAATGTTGTCAGTTGCTTTTATATTTAAGTTTTGAACGACAGTTAACAATACTAGACATTTTTTTTTTTTTTTTTTTCCCCAAGAGACTCATTATCGAAACATTTTCCACTCAGTATTTCTTGTTCTTTAGCAGATTTGAAATAACTTGTTCATGCATTCATTAAAACAGTGTTTTCATATGAGGGGATTAAAATGACAGTGGAGTAAGTCAAGTATGGTTTCATGTAAAAAAGTTATTTTTTTTTTAATTTGCTTATATGGTATGTGTTTTCATAAGTGACTATAAGTATATGTATTCATGGTTTCATAAAGGATATATATTCATCCTTGATAAAACTATGAAACTTAACTTATTGCATTGTCACTCTAAATCCATTTTATGATATATACTAGCGCTTTGGTAATACTCCAGTTTTAATATTGGCAGTAATTTAATAATATTATAATGATCAATTAAAAATGTCTTATAAATATAATAAACAGTATAAGTTATCGTTTCTTTTGAAATGGTTTGTTGATTCGCTTACTCTTTTCGAATGGTTAGTAAGAAGGAGTACTTGAATAACTCTTGCTAAAACAAAAATATTTTTAGAACTAAACTGTATGTCATAAAAACATAAATGAAAAGTAGTTAATTGCGATTATCTGATTTTTCGACTATCATTCGATTATCATATTTTTGTAATTTGGTCTAAAGAGTTAAAGTGAGAGGCACTATTAACATAATACTTTAATCACAGTTGATAGTATTAAATATTAATTTTTTTCAAGTAAAATTGTGTCTTTAAAAAAAAAGGAAAATAAATAAAAATAAATATAGTTATATCCTTAATTTTCTTGAGGTAGACTAACTGTGGTAATTTGTAAAAAAAACATTTTTTACTAACTTAAATTAATTACTTTAGGATCCTCTGAAGAAAACAAAGACTGTAGTAAGCATTATCTCAAGGCACATCTTTTCTCATATTAAACATGTCAAGAATTCAATCCCTTCAATAACCCGAGTTTTACAACCTTGTTTTATGAAATATTTCACTTTTCACTAATTGATAACCAAAAATAGCTTTTGAATTTCTTTTTTAATATTCCACAAATAACTAAAGAAAATTTATTGTATTCTCTATAACTAGAGGAGTCTTATTTTTTTTAGTAACAAGTGGTGGTACTATTTACTCCAGAAGTGTGAAAATTTGAGACGAACAAAGGTGTCACTATTTATTATTAAAATAAAAATTCACAAATTTTAATGTAATCAAAATTTAACGTGTAATAAAACAAGAATATAAGATAGTTAAAACTTTAAAGAAAAAGTAAAAAAAAAAAGAAGTTTATGGAAAAAATAACCTACTGAAAATTTTCAGTAGAATCAGAATCAATGCTAACTTGATTTTAGTGTATTACTTGCCATACAAATAATGGAATTGTACTTAATTAATTAAATTGTAATTAGGCCAACATTTGTGAGATTTAAGAAAAAAAAAATTTATTTGACCCTAAAACTGTAAAAAAAGAAGGTGGGCGCACCAGATATATATTTTCAAATCGGTATTCTTACTTGAAACAATGTATTAGGACGAATTCAGGATTAGCTCTTTCAAATTTTTCAAAAAAAAATTAACTTAAATGAGTGTTTTTACAAGATACTTTTAATCTCAAATTATCACAACCTTAGTTCCTGTCATACGGTGCAAATAATTTATGTTCTACCATTTAAAGAATTTTATGAAATGTATAAACTTTTTTTGTAGGAGAAAGAAAATCATATATCTCAAGAAAGGTTTTTTTTTTTTTGGTTCCTAATCTTTTTTTGGCAGAGGAACCATTTTGCTACTAGTAGGAACATACGAGTCGAATCCTTTTGGTAGGAGTAGTCTTAATTGCCGTTATTTCAGCAAAAGCTGGGAAAGGCTAGGATACTTCGCAAAACCTATGCAAAATTGAAGAAAAGTTGTTATAGGAAAGTTTCGAAACTGTTGTATTGTCGTGGTATGACCTATTCCTAAATTATTTCGCTGAATCCTCGTTTTAATCACTGCTCCTTAAGGGAGTTATTTTCTGTCCTGAAACTCAAAAAAGTAGTGGACATTAATTATATAATTTAATATAATATATAATTAAATATAATAATTTAAGTTTAATTTCATTTTTTTGTTTCTGATTATATGTCAAAAAAAGTGAAAAACAATTTTGTTTTTGTTTTGTTTTTTTAATATTTTTGCTAAAATGATTTCAAAATATATCCTATTCCGAAAACAATTATCATAGTTATTAATAGTATATAACTATCATATACGCAAAATGTTTGTGTCATGAACAAATCTTGGCGACTAAATTTTAAAAGTTTATAATTAATTTTTAGGTTGTACATATTTTACAGAAGATTAATATGGAAATTCATAATTCAAATGTCAAAAATAATTAAATTAATTTGTTTAAAAAGAGAAAGATAAGAAACTATGATATAAATTATCAATTAGAAATGAATCATTAACTATATAAAGATGTTGGAAACTTTTTTCGGCTTTGTACACCATTAACCCAGCAGGAGTTTCCTACGTTTTTGTGCAGGTGAGCAATTAGCTCATGGTAGACTATTTGTACCATTTCTTTATATAATTGAGTGCAATGATAACTAAGATGTTTGAGATTAATTTCAATGCCAATTTTTTTAAATTTTCATTGTGGATAATAAACTAAAACACCTTGTTGAAGTCAAAAAATAAATTTATTTTTTAAAATTTTCAATATTAAAACAAAATTATGTTTAAAATAAAAGTTTATATAAAAACAATGAATTAATTAAATTTTATTTCAAAAACATATTTAAAAGAGAAAAAAAATGTCTATTACTTTGCAAAATTGATGTGCTGTAAATGAATAAATGTTTAGTCAAAATACTCTGCTACACATGTCGTGCAATAGTGAGGTAAGTGTACTTACTTCACTTTTTTACAATACTTAGCATTGTACACATTACTTAGCATTGTAATGATTACAAATTGGGTTAGAACAACCTGCACAGGTCTTATTAGTTTTTCTGTTTTTCTTTCTTGGGCAAACATCGCAAAATTGTATTTTATCTTTTTCTTCCGTTCGTTCCGCACTAATTATTTAATTCATTTTTTTTTCTTATTGAAAGTCTCAAATTGAGGAGTAGGGTTGTCATCAAGACTCGTTTGAAAAGATGTGGCTTAGTAAGCTGTTTTAAATATTGGAGTTTCTGTAATATATCAGATAAATAATTTGAGAATTGACTCCTTCAATATCGAGCAATGAAAAAAATCAGTGGCCAATGGTTGCTTTTCCTTGCCACGGAATATAGCGACTTCAGTCTACTACTTTCGTTACATTATAGAGTGTAATAATTTCAGGCTTGGAGTTTAAAAGATTCTAAAAGCGATGAGTAGGATAAAAAAAAAAAAATTGAACTTAGAATTTAGGAAAACTAATTAAACCATTAAAATGTTAATAGCAACTTCAAAATTACATTTATTTCTCTCATCAGTAGCTGAAGGATCTAAATTTTGAAAAAGATCCAAGATCTTTTTGCCTCTGCTCACGATTATAAAAAAAAAGAAATGGTGTCCGGGTGAGCAAAACGCTTAGGTGAGAAAAAAAGGATGCCACATTAGAGGTGTACTGGTGAGAGAACGATCAATCATTCCATTCCTAGGACAAAACAGAACTGATTTGAGTATAGGTGGGGAGATAAAAAGGGAATAGCATAAACAAGCGGCAATAACAAGATCAAAGGGGTAACGGAAGGTAGACAAAAGTAAAACAAAACAGATGAAATTCTAGGAACAAAAAATACGTTTATTTCCTAACAAGAGGAAAATGCTGGAGGGTACATACACCTCTCTCGGGTTAACTGTGTTCAGTGAACTTTGAAAGTTTTCACTTGTTTTATGTCAGAGCATCAAAATTCTTTTAAATTAATAGTTGTTTTAGCAAATTTTTACTTATATTAAAAAAATTATAACGTATTTATACTGTTACTTTTTAGTTAAAACTTACTAAACAATAAATATTTATTTAATTACTAATAATAGTTATAAGGTTGTAAGGGTTATTGCAATTCTGATATTTTGATTATGGTTTCATATTCAAGAAAATAACAGCTGTTTTATCGTCTCTGTGTCTAATGGAATTCTCTGTTTGTCTTGACTTTATCAAATCCCGTTGCGGTCCAGTTGCTTCTTCATATCGCTCCTCACTGTTTCATCATCTCAAATTTTCCGTTCTTATGCTCTAATAACATCCCACGTGCCACGTACTTAAATTAAATGCAAGACTACAATATTACAGTAGGAATGTTTAGGGAACCTCCAGCCCGATAAAGATGCAACGAAACGTACCCAAATAAATTTATTTGAGTTTTACTTCATGTACCCTTCTAGAACTTGTTCTGTCTCCTTCAGGTTTTCATTTCAATTCTTAATAAATCTGGCACACACGCTTAATTATCCAACTTCCGAATTTTATAGTATTATTTTTCAACAATACACCTTTATCATCTTTTATGACATTATGGTCTCGATCGTCAGCATTAAGATAGGAAAGGAGTACTCGAACTCTTATTTAAAAAAATATTTTTTTTTTACTTATAAATCTATTTATGAATTAATATAAATTTTAAAAATTAGCCCTATTTAAATTATAAATATATTCTTGTGGCCATTGATGAAAAATGCGCTTTGGTTAAAGTATAAAGTTCGACAAAAATTAAATTAAAAATATTACAAAAGATTACCATTAAACAAATAGTTTAAGGATATTGATGCAAAAAAGAAATTAGGAAAGGAAAAAAACATAAGATCAGACTTCAATGATAGAAGGTTTGTACTATTTCCAATTATGAAAAGCTTAATTGTAATAAAAATTATTTTTTTTTTGTTTTTCAAGAAGGTTAATGAACTTTAAATATAAAAAAATTAATGATAAGAAGATGGTTGGGGATGTGTAATAGAAAATATAACACAAATAAATTTAAATAACTTATTGAAATAAGTTATTTAATTCTTATAACATATAAGTATTTACTTTAAATAAGGTATTCAATACCTGTAATAAGTTGTAATAACTTATTCAACTTATTTGTGTTATATCTTAACCGCATCCCCAACCATGTTCTCCTCATATTAAAAAATAAAACTATTTTTAAACACCTGAAGATGCACAGACGGTCAGAAACTTCAGAGTGAGGAATATATTATTGATGTAAAATTAATAAAAAAGGTTAATTATGTAGACTTCTAACTAACCCATGAAGAAAAAAATAAATAAAACATAAATAGGTGCCTTGGAACAGCAAAATTACAAAATTACTTGTATTATTAATTTATCGAAAAATTCTATATTTGTTTTCGGTACAAAACTATTTATAAATTTATAAATATTATATTACTATTTATATGCTTTAAAACGTGTATTTTAAAATTGTTTTAGTTTAAAATACGATGGTTTGGTATGTACACGATTAGTTAATTGTCCACTAAATACTACATTAAGATGATTAATTGATAGTTTTTCCCATAACCGTTATTTCCCCCTAGACCATATTGAAAGTTCCATTGAGACAATGCAAGGAGCAAGGAGGCCAGCCCGCAGGAAGGAAATGCCCATTCCGACAGGAAATAAACCCTCATCAGGCTGCCAAACCAGCTTTTTCCTTCCTCATAACTGCCCCTCTGCCTTCTAAACAATTCCATAAGTGTACAATCGTGTTGCCTGGTGTGTAGGAAACATTTTTTGTATAATCTGTTGGAGGTGGGAGATTTATCGATAGCATTTTTAAATATTACTTGACGGAATGCATTGCATTCGCCCAATGCAATTAAATATAACTTGACACCGATTCCAAAAATAAGTTTGCATATACTCGTATAAATTAAGCAAGAAAAAGGGAATTTAAAAAAAAAAATATATTTTGAAGATCTGGAAATACAGGATCTTCCTTCAATTAATAACTGTTCACCTGTCTTCTCTTTTTAATTTGTAAGTTTCTATTTTATCCTTTTTTTTTTTTTTTTGATACTGTCTGTTTTTCTGTTTTTTTTTTTTCCTTTTTCCGTATCGAAGAATATAAAGAAAATAAATTATCCCTCTTGCTCTAGCAAAACCTTTGCTGGAAAGTTTTTGATTAGTGAAAAATGAGTTTTGTAACAAATACATTAGATTCCGTCCACTACTTTTGCTACATGAAGCTAAAAGATATTTTTCTTGACACACGACAATCGTTAATTCGGATAATTTTTTATTATTTTATTCCATACTCCCCCAAAGGAAATTTATTGAAAATGCTATTTTCACAGTAGTAGATATAAAAAATATATTAAGGAAGTTAATACTAAATTATTTCAGTTAATTACACTTATTTATTAATGAAATACTTGGCAACTACTTTTTTCTGTCACTGTCTAAAATATATCTATGATAAGGAACACCATTTTACATCTATATTTTCGTTTCCATTTATCATCGTACTGAACATTTTCCATTCATCATTACATCATTTTATTTATCTGTGTGTATATGCTTAAACATTTATATGAGAACTGTTCTAAAGTATGCTAAAAATAGATATACCGGTGTTTTCCCATACAATATTGTTTACATTTCTTCTATAGTTATTGTTGAAATTTATCTTTACTGATGCTGACATATAATAAATTACACACGCCTCATAATTCAGGAAGCAATGGCAAGTGAACACAAAGAGACTAAACATTGTGACTAATGCAGTTCATCGACCCGATCAGTTTACCAATACCCAGTACCTACTCGATGAATGAACTTTTTCGTTTGATTAAACCATAGTTGATCGGTATAGCTCCTTCGTTATCATATGTATGCGTCATCATCGTTGAGTGGAACTGTGGTATAATACCGTAAGGCATTTAAAATATGATGTCTCTGTACCCTGATAAGAAAAGATACGAATAGCCTCGTAACAAAACAATTTCTACTTTTTGTAAAATTCTAGATAATGTAACTGTTAATGGATATTTCGTGATCTTTTTTATGTGTTTTATTTCGATCTAAACCAGTCGTATCAAACAGGTATTGTCATTAGTTTTTTAATTTATATATATAATAATTTATACATATATAACTGTATTTACATAAAAATACACCTAGTAAATTTGATATGAGATTATCATTGTATGATAAAGGCTTCTAGGGAAACCCATTGGGTAGTTTATCTCAAGTGATATTTCTACATTAAAAGGCTCGAGGTCATCTTTTCAGGCGCCTCGGAGGATAGTCAAGTATTAGTACAAGAGCCCAAGAGGAGAAAAAAGTCAGTTATCTTACCGCAATATTTTATTACTTTAATGAAAACTATGTATAATTTATTGTCAAAATTGATGAGTCTGTCAAGTATATGTAGGGGGAATAAAAAATGGTGGCTGTTTCAAAGCCATAAAAAAAACCTAATTTTTCATTCGGAGCTCTATATCTTAAAAAGTAGGAACAAGACAAGAAAACCTCAGAGATCGTCATTTAAAGAAAAGTAAATTGGTAAAATATGAGCCCTAATAGAGTTATTTACGTTTAGTAGTTTTCGAGATATAGCTTTTTAAAAAGCAAAATTCCGTAAAAATGTTGTATGGAACGTACCGAAAGATCAGTAGTTTATAGTCAACATAGTAGTAATAAGTAATATGAATGAATAACTATTCCAAATCAACCTGACCAGCTGAGTATTTCAGTATTTTTTAATTTCGGTGCCATCCCGCGTCACAACTCTTAAATTCTTCTGAAGTTCTTCCCTGAAGTGTTTCAAGTAAGGTATCGTAATACCTTTATAATTGACCTATTACATATGGAATTAAATGGAAAAGAGAAAAGAGAGAAATTTAAGCTTTAAATTTAGATAAAATTAAGCTTGAATCATCCAAAAAATTAATTTTTAGATATTATCGAATAATGAGAAAATGTGTTGTTTTTTTTTTTAATTGCTCAATCAATTTTGTCCTAATATAAATTGTACTTTTCTTTACAGAATTGTTATTACTTTTAATTCCTTCATTCAAGACACACTTGAGCGAATAATTGAAAAAAATAATAAAATATTGAACTGTTCAGGGTAATTTGGAATAGTTAATTAATAACCTATGTAAAATTATTTTTTGCATTTTATTTTATTTTTTTATTGGTTCTTGTTCACGGTTTACCATAATATTTTTTTTCTTAACGTTACATTTTTTGACTGTTGAGGCAATATTCTCAGATAATAAATTATCGTAAAAATAAACGGTTTGAAATAGTAATAATTAAAAAGTTATTACATGTCTTTAAAATGCATAACAGATTACCGGTTTAGTTATAATATCAATCGTAGTTATATCATCAATTTCATTATATAAATGTAAAAACCACACTGACTTGTTTGCTCTCTAATAGATTATAACATCCCGATGTAATGTAAATTTCGATTCCGAGATGAATATAAAAATTAACTTTAACCAAATAATGTTGTGCTTAGACATATTTTTAAATGTACACCCATTTAATGAACTGCGTATTTTATTCCCAAACACATTATATTTAATGTGACAGAAGACTGGCAGACATTCTGCTTGTAAGGCGTCAAGGCAGTGTTGAATTGCGTTTATCTTTTCTAATAGTTTAGCAAGCGGAGGTTAACAGCTGCTATCTATAGAAAACTATAATAATGTTAACAAAAAAAAAATAATGAATATATCTATACCGCGCATGTCGGGACTCGTTTAAAATAATCAGGTAACTTTTTTCTTTTCATAAGTCAAAATGTTTCCTTCCGTTGATAGATGCTCTCCGGGATTTCCTTATCGGAAGGACACATAGATCTAAACTGAAGTATCCCGACAGAAGTTCACCACCAATCCAACCGCAGTCACAGAAAAATGTTGAGGATACTGAAGTAAACAAAGCGTTAGTACGGAAGGAAACTGAACAGAACGTCATGAAGCTGAAGAAGATGCCGAAACCAGGGAACGTATACGAGAATAATTGTGATTGCTGAATTAGGTTTTCTCCTACATATTTTAGTTTTTTGCTAAATTATAAATTAAAATAAAATAAAAAAAAAAGACTTTGTTCTATCGTAGAAATAACTAATAATTACGAAATATATGTTATCAGCAGAGGGTTTGCAATAACAATTTATTGAAAGGAAGGAGAAGCAAAATTTTGGTCAAATTTTTCAACTATATTACAATATTTTTATTTTCTAAACTATATTATTAAATATTTTTATTTCCCCAATCCTCTTGGATTGAACTTTTCACTTACCTGTTATGAATGTTGACACCTGACAACAATAATTATTGGTTTGGAATAAGTAAACGTTAGCTCAGAATAAATAACATAAACAGCTTCCTGTTATACGTTTTTGTTTTCTATTTTAACTAATCATGTAAATAAAATCTATGAGTAAATTGTTTTCAACTAGAATTTTCATATTTTAAATCTCAAATCTTTCCAATTTTTTTTTGGTTTCGTGAAATCCTCTTTTCCCCATCATTCCCTTTCTGAGGTTATTTTTATCAACTAGTTACTTTTATATATCAACAGAGATATAGATAAATTTCGTTCAAATCTGAACATATAATTGTTGGGGTTCATTGGAATAGGATATAGAACCTTTCCTTTTGGGATCCTCAGGTACCTGGTATTGTATATTGTACATTGTATTATAATTAAATTATATTATATCTTACATTTTGAATATTTATATCGAATGCAACAATGACGTGTTATGTACGGATGTACTAGTTTTCTCAAGGTTTTTTATGTTGTAGGCCGTAACTACATGTCAGTCGTTTGGTCGAGTAAAATAATTTCATCAATTATAAGAAAAATATAAACTTTTTGTATGTCGTTGTGGGATCATTGAACACATTGAACTAAAACACATTGCATAACGCCTTCTTTATCCGCTTTGCACCAGTTTGTTACAGGTCTAACCGAATTGGTACAGGAATTGCTAGTGTAGTGATCATAATTAGTTGCTATGTTTAAAAGTTATGAATATAAAAGCACTTCCTGGGTCTGAATATTTCGAAAATGGAATAACTTATTTAAATTGACAAATCATATAAGGGTTAGTAGTTGACTGAATCACATAATAGAAATATTGTTATAACGTCTTTGTTTTCAAAAAAGGCCAATAGAATTAAGTTGTCATTTCTATTAAAATAGAATTATTTTGAGGGGAGTAGATTTTGTACTTCACCTGGTCTTAAAAAAGTTATATTTTTGAGAACCTGGTAATGTTCTTATTACATGATTATTCCCTTAGTGTTAAACTTATCATTAGTAATGATTGTTCCAATAAAAAAGGCGAAAATTAGAAAAAAAAAATTTTATAGATAACCTATATGGGATAGAGAAACAGATGAACAATGAACTCTTTGTTTACATCCAAGAGTTTCTTCTGCTTTCATGTTAAACTCAGAAAGGTTTTTTTTTTCAAATAAAACTCAATTTTATTTAGAATTTTGGCAAAACTAGTAGCTCAAAATTCTTCTAAATAAGTATTTCAAATTACTTCTCACACTGTATCTGAAATACTCCCAAGTATTGTGTTGCAAAAATACTTAAATAAAATATGAAAAATATATAATTTTATTTTATATTTTTCTTCTCGAAATACTTTTGTAATTCGTTGCTTTGCAAACTAAATACTTTTTATGAACTATGAGTACCCATCATCGGACAGCAGATGCAATACTGTTTTCCAATCTATCTATCTATTTTTTTTTCAATGATCCTCTTGCTGGTCATTTCTTATATGGAGTTTTATCTAGAGGAAACCAATCTCTTCCAACTATAGTGGGGAATCATGTTTTTATTTCATGGGACCGTCACAGAAATAAAAATCGACCCCCACGACGGATTCCAACGGGCACTCTTGCTGTCATGGCAGTGGCTATATTCCCTTAATGACTCTCCCATATCTATCATTTCCCCTTTCCTCAGTCCCCTCTTAAAAATGCATGGAATGCAGTCAAAGAGATTTATTTCGACAATTTTTCTTCTCTTCCCCAATATTAAATACTTCATCCATGGGACATAAAAAAAAACTAATAAAAAAAAAAATAGGAGATACAAAACATTATTTTATCTTTTATTTTTAAATATTATATTTGAAGTAATTCCTAAATCAATTTTGGTGGATTGATAGCATCGTCCAATAATGAGAAAGTAAATATTTATAACATGAGAATTTTATTAACTTAATCCCTATTTAAATTTTTATATTTATATTTATATTAAAAACTTATATTTATTTTTTTTATTGCAGAATTTTATTTCCAACTTCAAAATTCAAAAGTGGGATTTTGGGACAGCTCATTACGCAATAATTACTTTGATGAAACTAATAACTTTTTTTTTACTGAATGATATAATATTTAAATAATATTAAACCTGATCTGATGTTTTCAATTAAGATTTTATCACATTTAATAATTGTATTTCATGAATTAGTTGGATTTTGATAACTAAGGATTCTTACTTTAAGGGTTTCGTGGATATAATGAAAAAATGAAGTTTTCCTTCGATCTGTTAAACTATAGGTGATTAGGTTTCGTATAGACACATTTATAAATGAACGAATGATAACTCTTAAAGCAAGATATGATTTGTCAAAATTCATTTGCATTTTATTTACTTTGTTATTGTCAGTTAGGTTTTAAATCCAATCCTTGATAAATTTATTGTTTTGTTAATTGTAAATTATTAGTGCGTACACATTTTTGTATTAAAAAAAAGTTCTAAATCATATTTATATTCATTTATATACATATTTTTGAATTGTGTACTTTATGTTTCTTACTTTTAGAAGATGTTATTATTTCCTATTAATTTAATTGGTAATCCCACCTGAAATTCTTTTTCTAATACAGAACTTATCGTTGGCATATTAGTTAGTAGTAGGAAAGAGAGGGAGAACTGTGCAATGTCCCTTTCACAAGTAAAGTTTTTCACACACACTAAGAATTTTCCTGGCCGAAAGACATCGGGTCGGTTTTAGCCGGACCAGCAACTAGAAATCCGGACGATAAATTGGTTTTGGCGTGTAAAAGTGATTCCTGTTTTTTTTTTTTTTTCTTTTTTGGAAGGTGGGGGATATAGTACATTGCTGGTTTTGCTTAACTAGTACTTATTTATTGATATTAAATAATATTTAGTGCACGGAGTTTCCAAAATTGTTGTGACTTCTCGCCATTACACTAGTCTAGACAAAAACAGAGTTATTCAGCTATCCAGAAATCTTCAGTTGAAAATATCTTAGAAAACAAAAAATTCATTTTTCATGTTCTCTGTATCTTGTCTGGTCTTCAGCTGATCCGATTTCGAAGGACTTTTTCTTGGAAATTGATGAACAAATTTTCTTATTACACTTAATTCAATAGTTCTATATAACATATTCTCTATGTATGTATAAACATATACTAATACGGATGAGCGGGGTTCTTCTACGATATAATAAATGTAGCAAACCCATTATAATCACATACATTACTCAGACGCCGCAATGCCTTACCCGAAGAGGCCCTTGGCGTTGGTGGCTGTATCCATTGGGTTCCCAAGATGGCCATTAAACGTTTAGGAGCCAATAAGGAATCAACCCCTGGGTGTTCCCCTGATTATTGGCCATCAACTTCTCGATGGACCACATCCATCAGCCGATTGGTCTAATAACGGTCCTCTTCGGCTATTGGCGGATCTCGCTTACAATTAGCCAAAGAGCTGGTGGAAATTTATTACTCGGTGGTTAAAGGGATTTACAAGTTGGTATCCTTCCCCTATAGCAACAACTGTTATTAGCTTCTCTCCTGTTTCTTATAACGATGAATGACGGCTGCTTATCGACATTTGAGATTGAAATTCTGTTTTCTATTTAATATAGTTTTTGTTCCAGCTTTTAACGAAGGTGTAGAAATTGAAACGGATTAGTTCTCAAAAGAAGAACTAATCATGTTTGGGTTCCTGGTTTAAGTACCACTAAGCAGGGACTGAAAATAAATGTTAATTTTTATTTCAACTAAACTACATTTACAGATTTACGTAAGGGTACGAAAGTTTTGTAATTGGGTCAAATTTCCGATGTGCAGTTTTCAATGGATCTATCTTTTGCGGAGCCCTCTAAGTTAGTTTTGTTTTAGACTTTTTGTAAATAGCCATATTGCTCTCACTCAGTCTCCACAACTTTCTTACCAGTAACGCTGATGGAAAAAAGCGCTGGGAACTCGGAGTTCTACTTTGCCATCCACATGTGGTCGGCAGGGATTGATTCGTGGTTTCTTGGGCAGAATGTAAATATTGAACATTAGTAAGAAATCTAGTTCTCAGTTCCAGAATTCCTTATTCTTTATTTCATCTATCTATCTATTTTTACTTACGATGTAAAAATATTATTTAAATTATTTTATCCTAATAATTTTCCATTTATTTATTTTTATTGTTCATTTATTTTTTTAATTAGTACGTACGGTATGATTCAATATTTTCATTTTTGTTTATGCATGTATGTATATATATATATATTTATTGTAGCACCAAACGGATGTAACGATTAATGATAACTTGATTGAAGTTTTTACCTAAAACCTTTTAACTTTTCATTCTTAGTGCAAATTTTAGGGAAAAGGCAGGAAGACAAAAGGTATCAAGAATAGAAAACTTCCAATAAGAAAAAGATCGTCAGAGTTGCGGTCAAAAAGGACAAAATGGTTAACAACTATTTATTTTCCGACGTTTCGCCCCACTTGTGGAACTTCATCAGGGCAGTTCAAGATCATTATTTTACATTTTTTAACTAAAGATAACGACACAGACTAATGACAACTTTTCAGACCAAGTCTGTAATGCTATCATCTTAACCAGCCCTGATGAAACATTACAAAGTGGGCTGTAAAATAAATAGTTGTTAACTATTTTTGTTATTTTTGACCATCTACATATTTGAAATTATAAGGTCAATTATATGTAATAGAAAATTTCACTTATACATAAATTAGAAAGTATTAACATCATTGTGGACTATAGTATATGTCTATTTAGAAATTCCTCACTCCTTCAAATAGCAAAAAAAAAAGTGAGATTTACCAGAAATTAGGTTTTTAAAATCAGAACAGAGTCTTAAACCTAGCTTGTATTCTCTCTGTCTAGAATAGGTTGGTAACCTGTAGGAAAACCCATATTTATATTTCTTGTCATAAATTGGGGAAGATATGGGTGTTAAACTCCGATTAAAAAAATCATGAATTATTATTAGTATTTGCTGTTTATCTTTATTATTTGTTATTTAATCATTAAATAAATAATTAATCCAAATAATAAATCCTTCTGTAATAATTTATTGCGTTTTTAACCTTGAACTCTTTCTTGCCAAAAGCTCTTATTATTTATAATATGTAATCTTGTTATGATTGAAATTATTTTTATATTCCTAAAACCCTATCGTTATGGGGAGAATATGACCCAAGTTAGGTTTCCAAAAAAAAAAAATTACAAATCATTGAGGATGATCAGATGCTAAATTTATCATTTTATTATCTTTTTGTTACGTGAATCTTGGACTGTCTAAGAATTTCTAAATATATCTCAAGTGATAACTGCTTGTAAAAGACAGTCAGTGAACGACGGAACAGTGGAAAATGCCAACTGTACCTTATCGCCAATTATGCAAGGTCTCTTGAATATTCTTCTGTAGCTGAATTATTTGATACTTACGAACGATAAATTTCTATTTTAACTTCTCATATTATTTAATAATTTATTAAGAAGCTATGAAGGATTATAATGATTTTTGTGCTACAAAACTGGAACTATATAGAACTATATATAGAACTACATAACAGATATGTGATTAATACATACGTGATGGAGGGTTATAGAGTTCATTGACGGTTTCTGCACCCAGAAATCGTTTATGAAGATCAACGAGAATTAACAAATCAAATTTTTTGTTATAGACCTTTGTAATCCAAGGTCCTAAATTAGAAACTAGACATAGGATTGTAAAATTATGAAATAAGAAGTATTCCAATTAATTTAATGTATTGAATATTTACAATAATACCTTCACAAATGTTACCGTAGGTTCAAGCACACAACTAGGGTCCTAGAGCGCTTGGTTCAGATATGGGTTCGATTCACTACTTGAGCTGGTCAATATTTATTTCGCGGCGGCCCCCAGAAATGAATCTTGAAATTCCCTCTCTGGGTCTGTATAGGTAATAAATGTAGGACTTAAGCCAAAAAAAAAAATAAAATAAAATAAAGTAAAAGAGTGCCCCAACTGACGCAGTCTAGTTTTACCATTTCTTTATTTTATTCAATCAGGCATAAGAGACCGAAATGGAATGGGACTTATCCTAAGATCATATTAAGTATTTTTATTCACTCTCACGTATGTACCATTACTTCACGTATTTTAAAAGCAAGTAATTAACATTTAAGTCCTTGGCAGTATTGGATTTGAGCTCCATTTGAAAAAAATATATTTTATTCCGATTTTGTTAAAAATGATATGCATATATTATAAAAATTCTTCAGAAGCACACGGATATTACTTCTCAGGAATGTTACCTGACTTCTGGTAACATCCCGAAGATTTTTCCACGGTTCTTTTAAATTTGTATTATGCATACCGATTTCAGGTTTTAATCCCAGTAGATAAGCAAATGCCCTTCTGGAAGGAAAAACTATAGAGAAATAGATACAAAATATAAAAAGCAACAAGAATAAATATTTTATTATTTAATTTTACATTTTAACTCAAATTATGTGAGAACCGCTACGATTTTCATATTGCGAAAGTTGTAAGTTAGACTAAGTATATTAATTTATTATGCATAGTTGTAGAAACACCTAGAGAAGAGAGCTACCACCATGATTTAATATTAACTTTATTTCTTTAAAAATACATTTTTTTTTTTAAATTTAAGAAATCAGCCCTGAAAAAACGGTGAGCCATCAATTTCAATTAATAATCAATACAATACAATATTTTTTTGTATATTATCAAACACCAGTATAATAAATCATTAATCTAATAAATACAATGTTTAAGGCCAAACGGCTTATCTAATAAAATATGATTACGCCAATTGTGTCTCTTTCTACAACACCTTCCCCAGGTGTAGTATCAGATGTGTAGGGCAAATCGTGGGCATTAGTGGAAATCCAATATTTCTTACAGTTCTTGAATTATAACCACGAATCTAAAATCAGTTTTTAATTCATTCTATGGTTTCGATGATCATTTTAATTTACTCGGGTAGACTCGATATTGCTTTTTAATTAACTTTAATTTTTTTTAATCCGGATAGATGTAAAAAAAATGAAAATTATATATTTTTTTGTTTACATTTTAGCTATCTTCAATTTGCTTAAAAACTTATTTTATAACATTTAAAATAAAACTTGGTCCAAAAACAAAGTCGGATAATAATGAAATTTCTCTTTAAAAATGTAAACACTTTACAAATATATTAATATTTTTATTATAAATGTTGTTAGTTAATTAATTTTCATGACATTGTCACAAGTATTGCTTATGTTCTTCCATTTAAAGTGCTTAATAAAATTTTGATCCAATTTACCACCTCAAAATTTTCAATGTGTGAAAGCATATTACTCCTAGGAGGAATGTAATTTCATACTTAATATTTTGTGGGTTTTTAAGCTAAAAGTACGGATTAAAAAAAATCAATAAATCAATCCTTAGATTTCCTTTTTTAAAAATATATTTTTATAATTGTTTTAAATAGGTATCCATTTTGCGTTTTATTTTTATCAGGACAAAATTAATTAATTTCAATTTTATACATATTTATCTACAAGCTGAGTTTGCAGAATCTTAAAAACGAGTTCATTTTATATATATATATTTTTAAATCGTTAATTGAATATGTAGTATATATGTATATATGAGGGTTGATATATTTTTTGAAAAAAGCGAATGTAGATATTTGCCTTGTTTAAAGCGAACTAAACTACTCCGAAATATTAAGTTTTAAGATTAGATTCCTTTTTAGGTTAATTTTCTTCAACAAAAATTGAAAATTTGTTACTACTCCAGGTCCTAAATACTCAACTTGTAAATAAGCCTTAAATATTAAATATAACACATAATAAATAAATATATATATGGCGTCGGAGAAAGCAGACGAAGTCTAGACGAGCGGGCCAGCCGTAGTGAAAGGATGCCTGGGAATCTGGCAATGATGACTGCAAAATTATGTTGCGTTATTACTTAGCTCATTTTTCTTTTGTGTGTTACATATTATACCGGTTTCGAAGGTTTCTCTTCCTTCGATTTCTTTCATGTATTTTATGGTTGTATTTTATTGGTAAATTATGTTTTAAATATTGGAAGAAGATAGTTGATTGTAGGAAGATAGTCCGGGTGGCGGTCAATAAATGTATCGAAATAGTAAAAGAAAACTATTTATTGTTAACCCACGTTTCTGTACTTGACTTCCCTCCTTTTTCTCAGTCGTTCGCCGTGACAATCTCAATCTGACAGGTGATTACCCCCTATGTTTATTGTTTATTTTTATTAATTTTTTAATATCTCCCTTTTACATATTATTATACCTCACCTATACCATATTTACTTCACCTATCTGTTCTACCTTTTACACCTACCTCTTAGTCATATTTATAACTGATTTTAATGAGTAGTCTCCTACAATTTATTAGTCTAGATCTGTATTTAGAACTTTTATCACGCATGGTTGTATTTATTAGTAACTTCCAGCCCACCTGCATGTATACTTTCTTATATTGTATACACATAACAATTGTTTTGAAATGTTTTGGTAATTCTAAAATATTTGTATCTTGTTTTAAAATAATAAAAATAAAAAAGAGAGGGGGTAATAAAAAATATAGTAATTATGGATTTAAGAAATGATAGATTAAAAGCAAATAAATTAAAATTGAAGGTTAATTAAATTGTATTGAACGTAAAAAAAAAATTTTTTAATGATAAAGTGATAACAGAGTCCTAACCTGTTGAAGGTAGGTTCTGTTATAAATGATGTTTGTAAGTGAAAAAAGAGAAGATTATTTGTGTGAAAAAGTTTTAAATTTAAGATATAAAAAGATATGTAAGTAAATAATCAATTTTAAAACATTATTTGAAACTGTTGTGATGTAATTTTAATATTTAATTTATTTTAAAGATATGATATGGGCAATTAGCCTGCATAAAAGCTTTTAATTAGTTTTTAATTTTTACAAGCTCCTCGAATACACATGCACCCTACGGTGATGGAATAGGGGCATCAGTTTTTCTTTCACCTCGCAATTATTCCCGGTGTGCCAGTACTCCAGCCAATGTTCCAGTTGCCAAGTACTAGAAATTTTCATGTTAATTCCATGATAATAATTTTAGTTTATATCAGTAGTTACAGAAAAGACTTTCAGAAAAAAAAATCACTTCATGCTTTCCACTATATATGAAGAGGAAATTATACCGACTAGTACACCTTTATTCCTATTATGGACCTCCAAACAGTATCTAAAGGCAAAATCTAAATTATCATTGAAAAATATTAGAATATGACTATTAATAAAAAAAACAGAAAAAGAAAAAAATGTTAGGGTATGGGCTAAAAAAAACCACATATTTACCTTTTGCTCGGTTCTATTGCAAACCCTCTATTATTTTTATTTATTTATCTTTATCAATATTATTTACATTTTAATGTTAATTAATTTGTTAAGACAATCCTTTTTTTTTTTTTTAGCGCATAACTATGAAAACCAAGGCTCGTAAACGTCGCCACAATGAAGTTGTTTTATTTTATGATTGACTAAAACTCAAGCACCTTAAAAAATACATGTGTGTATTTATTTCGTTGATAGCAAATAATGAAATTGTTGTATTATCAACTACATATGGTCATTCATCACTGGTACAAGAAATTGTTGTGATCCAAGATACATATAGCTGTGTTTTTCTACATTAAAACCTCAACATTTCAGAATTTTTTTTAAATTGAAAAAAAAACAACAACAAATTACATACCATTAAACACAGCTGCCGTAGAAACGTGATTTAACTCATTCGAGACGAATTGCACACCGTGTGTGCAATGCATTTCCGAACCAAAAAAAACCGACTGCACACAGTGTGCGCAACAATCTTGAATTGCAACTATTAGTCAGTATGGAAGAAGCAGCCATTAGAACAAGACTGGTCTAAAACAAAAATGGTCCTAGAGGTGTTTACAAATTAAATTTGATGTTGGTTTCTATTTTTCCATTGTTTTAATGGTTATCATTCTTTAAAGCAAAAGTACGAGTCATCCTTTCAGGAAAATTCATTATTTTATACTGCTTCTTAAAAATTTATATTTATTTAGGTTTATATTCTTTTATTTTTATTTATTTCATTTTATCTATAATTAGATTCTTTTCTTCATTAATGAAGGAGGATTTATAATAATAAATGAAATCCGAATAAGGATTTCATGTCACCCGACTATTTTTTAGAATAAACGTTCAATTTAAGGTGTTTTGTATTTGTGTTTTTTTAATATTTTATTTTGTGTTATTTTATTATATATCTATACATACCACTGGTGTGCAATTCATTCCTCCTAATAAGAACATTCAGAGGAGCTACCTGCACTCATGGCGTGCAATCTTTTATTTGTACAGAGGGAGCTACAAAGCGACTGATTTCTATTGCAAACATGTTTTGTTTTTTTTAAAATAAAAAATGGCTAATATAAAGCAAAACAAATTTTTGGATTCTGAAGATGGCCTCCAGAAATATGAGATGTCTCAGATGGGTTAAACACTTCGGGGCATTACTATGAAACTCAAAAACAACAGCAAATGGACAACCATTCTGCCAGTAACTGGTTGCTTCCTCTCTACTCAGTAAACTTTTTCTTTGCACTATTCGATCGCGTCAAAAAACTGAAGACTGATCCGAATTACACCATGATCAAGGTACAACAGTCTTTCCTATTGGGAATTTTCATTAGATGTTTTTCTAGAATGGTCATTGATACCAATTTGTTTTCAGAAATGCTTCAGTTTCTCGAAAATATAAACATTTTGTTAGGGTTTTGATCCAAAAAATATTTGTCCAGACCGTGTAAAGAACAGTACAGTGTTATTAAAAAGTTTTCAAATTACTTAGTCAACTGTACAGATATTGATTTATATGACAGACATTTATTCGGTATAATACATATAATTAAATTCAGTTATATGTTTTAATTAGCTATGGGTTATATTAATTAGTAAATGGATCCACTCATCATTTACCCCTTCCCTCACCCTCCGTACATTTAATAAACTGATACAATTCCTTACCAATCATGAACATAAGATCAAACGTCCCTAGCTTCCTAACCATAGTATTTACCACTGCAACGAAGATATCAAGTGAACCCACATATGCAATAGTCATTTCTTTCAAACAGGCGGGGGAGATTATCTATAGGATCCTACCCTGTTTTAACTGTAGTGGGGTGTTCAAGTTTTCATTTCGTGGGACCGCGGCTGGAATAAAAGTCGACCCCTTAGGCCTGATTCGAACTGACGCCGATACAATCACGAGGCAGTCAAATTCGGCGCTTTAACCAGCCCCCCGCTACGAACGGTTGCAATAAAGAACCATCCAACATTTTTGTGAAATTGTGTTTTATTTACTACATCTTTTATTGTTTCAATATTTTTCGTTTCACAAGATTAACACAAGACCCATATATACCTCTAAATCATAATCAAATATTTCTGTTTTTTTTTTTTTTTAATTTTTATCATAAAAGGGAAAAAAATTGACAAAACTTAAATAAATAAAATAAATTTTGAATGCCTTTTTGTATATTCTACCAAGTGCCTTTACTTTTTTTTTTTTTTTTTTTTCCATAAGGACAGATTTAATTTAAGTACGAACATAATCATGCGTGATCTGTGATGGAGGGTATCTGAAAAATAAATAAAATACTAACAATGTTAAGCGCAACATAAGAATGTGGAATAAATCAACTTTCAGATTCTTTAACGTAGGAGAACTTGATCACCTAAATCAATATACGAAAGTTTAGAGAGTTGTAGTGTTTTTTATTCATTTAATTTTGCTTTTTTTATTTTTCTATTAAATCTTTTATTTATTTTTCTTCCATTTTACGACTTTTATTATTTATATGCAAATAACCTGCGACTTCGTGTCTATCCAGTTCATAAATATTCACATGTCTGTTCATAATAGGGGAGGAGTGGTTTAGTGATAAGGGATTGTGCTACTAACTCCAAAAACCTGGCTTTAACCCGGCTGCGATAGATAATTATTTATTCTGTTACTGTAGCCGTTAATGTCAAGTCAATCCTCAGCCTCATGAATTAGGGAAAAATCTGGCATTCTAGTGTGATTCTGACAAAATCACCTCCTTGCACAATCGTTGGTCTAGTAACAGTACTTCTTTGCAAAATATTTCACTGGTACAGATGTTTACATTATTTTGTGTTTTTAATAGTCTATGCATTTTATCTATTTATTCATTTGAAATATTGGTTTACTAACATACACAGTATTTGACTAATAGACTTACTCGTTCTTGCCTTATCAGATAGCAAACATCTTCGAAATATCATAATTGTAATAACAGTATGACATGTCTTTCAGGAATGCCCATATTTCACATCACACCCCAATAGTTTTAGATTAAACCCATATACAAGTACATCAGCAACTCGTATAACATTGAATGAACAAAAAAGGAATAAAATTAATATGAGCGTGAATAAATGAGAAATAAATGGCGTGATGATATCAATACACCAATTATACGTCCGATAATGACAGTTTGATATTTAATGATATCGAAAGAAAGTTATACGATCATTATTTCTTGTGTTTTATATGTTTTGAAACGCACATTAAAGCGTTAAATTACTCTCTTCCGATGTACCCCTGTCCCTCTGTTGAAATTAAAAAAACCCGAAATCCGTTCCATCGCTTGGTTTTTGAGGCTAGTGAAATCTAGGGGTAGTTTATATAACCAGTCCCAGCTCTTATGAACCGTACAACGAATTTGACGGTCCGTTTGTTATATTGACAAATTTAGAATCTTCTGTTCGATTGTCGTAACTAATACATTTATTTAACTCAACAATTTTAGTTTGTTTCGGTTCATCTTGACGAAAGTTAATTAACTGCTATATTATATCCATCTATAGTAGTATCTGAATTCTTAATTCTGTATGACATCATGGATTTGCAGTTTCTTCTGTCACCGATGTGTCAAATTGATTTAGTACATGTAGGTTGTTGAAATAGTAATATAGAAAATGGAGTAGTTAAGAGGTTGTTTAAGGCACTGGATTCCCAACCTTCGATCGGTTGTTAGTCTCGCATTGATTATCGGATCGGTAAAACCGATGGTTTGGGGAAAACCGCTTTGCAGTATGGAGTTTTAAAAAGAGATTTATTAAAACTATTTCCTAAACCTTTAAAAACTTGTTGATCGCATTGAAGGGGGCATTATTCTGAAACAAATTTGTTACATTTTCAAAGGTCGAGGCCGTTGTAAGTGGGAGATTAGAGGTTATCTTAGCAACCTCATGAATAATTAGTTGCCGGTTTGGCTCTGGTCTGTGCTGGTTAACTTTTATTTCTTGATGGTCCCACTGAATGAAAATTCAGTAATCCCGTTCTACGGACGGTTTCAATCACACCGTCCTTACCTCCTCAAATTTTTATTCATTATTATTTTCATAATTAATTTCATTTTAGATTTATTTATAAAGTTTCTGTTGCTATAACTTAAGAATGAATACGGAACAGAGATTACATAGATACGTAGTCAGCTTTTATTATCTAGATGACTGTTAACTTATTATAACTATTAACTTATTTTTTATTATCTAGATGACTGTTAATTGATGTTGGGATATAATTTATGAAATTATAAAAACGAAACTTTAAATTTCCCAAATGCCAGTTGATAAGTAAGCAGTGAACATTCCGGTGATAATCATCAGAACAGAAATTCAAAATACTAGGGGTATTCATGATCTTTAGTTTAACATGTTAAAGCATGTTAAATGGAAAAATATTTCTTTCCTTCACCATGTCAAAACGATATAACAAATAGCATGATTGAGAGTCTGTTACTAGGTCTGTTAAAGGGAAAATGACGTCATGCAACAGACCAGCTGAGCTCGTCACCGTTTTGTTTGTTGTGTTAGGTTAACTGCACGTGAATAATTAATAAAGGAATAAAAAAAAATTGGTGATCCTTGGGAGCAGTGGCATGCGCGAACCCCAGTGCACTATCCCACTGCTCCCGCACCGTGAATGACAGAAATGGCAAGGCAGGGGGATAAAAAAAAAAGGTTAACTGCACGTTGTTTGTGTTCTTTATTAATTCTTTATTAATATTGTTTTGAGTGTTTTTAAATCTAATAAAGCAATGGATGACAATTATAATAATATAATGACATTTGTCAATTAGCTCATCTTGATTCTCTTCCTCACAAGTCTGAAAATCAACTATGGACTCAGTAGCCAAACATTCACATAATTTCCACTTTAGGCATGTTGTAATGAATTACGTTAATCAAAACTTAGAAGTAAACAATAACATGAAGTTTTGGAAATAAAGGTTATAAAACAAGTTGCTCAAAAATCCGATAGAAGCTCTTATACATTTAACATAATTTTAAATAGGGCTGCTCAGAATCCTATACTTATTACATTTAACATGGTAAAACATTTTACATTTAACACATCATTAATACCCATACTGTACAAATGCAGATAGTAGACATTACATCTCAGCCGATGACCAATTAACTAGTGATAGCGCATCACCCCAAGATTTCTGAACATGTTCTATAATTTACACAAATTATTAAAGACCTTTCTTTAATTACTTTATATTCACTGTGCCTGCTAAATAGAATTTCAGTAGTACATTAAAATGTATTGAAGAAAAAAAAATCGAACACTTCTTATTTGGTTACCATCCTATGTCTCATTCCTGATTTTATTAACTGGTTAGATCATTTGTTGTGGATGGATTTCACGGTTATAGTTCGAAAAATTTTGGTTGGTCTTGAATGAACTCCGTTTTCTTCCATCGCGTACAAGTTTTGCAAATCCATGATAAGTAGTTCTATAATGATTATGAGAAAGAAAAAAATATCTTTTTTTTTTTAACAAGGTTTCAATGTAATCCAGAAAAATGTAGGTATAGATTTACCATCTTCGGCATGTGAAAAAATTGCCCAGTTTTTAGTTTTGTTAAATATTATTGTCTACGGATTTTTTGGGGGAGGGGATTCTAAATCCTAATATGAAGTTTTTAAAATTAAATAACACTTTTTTGTTTAGTTTATTTCCTTTACATTTTTTATTTGATCTTTCTGTTTTTTAAATTGATTAAAAACGTCTTGTATATTTTTTTTATAAGAGTAAGTGATAGGATAATATACATTTTTAGGCAAATGAAATACATATGAAATAAACAAATGGTTCATTCGGAAGTTGACAGTAAAAATACTTTTAATAATTCTGTAATATTATTACAGTTATTTATATAATTTCTGAACTTCTGTTATAATTTTTCATAACAGCAGTTGTTATATAAACAACAAAAACATAACATTAATAAATAATAATGGGAATAAATCTTCGATGTTCCCAAAAGGTCTTAAATCTCTCACTGTTATTCTGAACAAAGATGGCTCTATCCTAATTTCTGAAGACAATGCCTTGCTGCATTCATATTTTAATCCCTAAGAACAAAAGAACATTTCTGTTTTATTGACCTCTTCGCCTGGAGTTTATCCATCCATCCACAACTCAAATAAAAAATCTGAACCTACAGATTTCTTCATCCCATCTCATAGAACTGGTTCCTTTGAAAAATCCTTATTCGTTTAAGCTAACTCATTTTGAAATTCCTCACCCATGTCCGTCCGTAATGTTTCCTCCTTAGCATCATTTGAACATCAACCTAATATCCAACTCCTCGATTATCCATCTTTCATACACTTATAAATAATACATATATGTACAAGCCTGCGTAAATATTTACCTTTTCTTCTTGTATAGGTTTTTATCTTATTTATATAATTATTATTATTATATTTAACTTAACATAATATTACAAATTTATTGTGTTGACCAACGCTGATTGATTCATCGCTGACCAAGTGTCCCAGAATAAGAATCGATTTTTAATTTCATTAAAGAAGTATGTTTCCTCGGTGAACTGGGAAAAGGAAAACATACATGATGTGAAATTCTACTTCTTTTTTCCTTATTATCACTTTTATTACTATGCCTACTTGTGATCTCGAGATATCACACATTCTATCGGTGATGGTAGGAAACGGAGATAGTTTTCGTAATTAGCAGACAGAAAACATAATAATCAGCTGACACTTACAAATCAAGGCTTTTTGTAGACCTGTGTTATTGATTAAATTATACATGAAATAAAACATATTTTTGTTGTGGCTGTGTGCCCAAAGCTTTACCGCCGGGCGTGTGGTGAGGAAGAGAGGACCTTGAGACAGGAGTCAGTGGGTGAACGAATCTGCAGCGACATTTGGTCCGGGTCAAGGTCTGCTCTGGTCTGCTTCTCCAGCCATCCCGAGGTCATTCGTATAATTATTTAATTATCTTTTTTATTTTATTAATTACTGTACAGTCACTAGTAATAACTATGGATGTTATGAACTACTTATATAAAAAAGGAAGAATAACCTCACAATAATAAAGCATTTTTTGAAAATAAGTTTTGAAAGAAATATCGTTAGTTTTGAAATAGCTCCAACCTACAAGGATAACAGTTCATATACTTGATGTTTTTCCGCGGTAATCCGGTTCTGAGAAATGTTTTCAGCAAAATATTCTGGGAATGAAATTTAGACGTCTCATATGAAAAAAACAACTATAAATTGGTGGGGTGAATCATTCAGTCTCAGTCCTTCACACCACAAGATTCTATAGTATTAAATAATAGTATAATTAATACCTTCCCCCTTCGTGACCATCATTTCCTCATTTAATTCACGCAGCTTGTAGTGTTAGTTGCTCTCAGTAGTAGGTGTCTTAATCTCGTCAGCTCTCTCCGTTCCTTGCTTCTCGATTATGCTTGGCAATGTTTTCCAAATGTGAGGTCTTCCTTTCGGCTTCTCTCATCACAGGTCTCATAAGTCTTACTAACAGTCTTCTCATGATGAATACCAAGGAGATGTCGGAATCTGGAAAGTCAGTTAATTTTAAGAAAACCAGCTAAAATTTGTCATAAATCAGAATAATGATTTGTCAAAATAAGTTTACATATTAGTGATATATCCATACGTATACAAAGGACTGACAGTTCATACTTACTATCGGTTGTAACAATAATCGATTTTCTGATAAGAGCTCTTAGTTCGTTCTTCTATTCTAAATTAGCATATAAAATAAATGTATTTTTTTTAATGACCCTTTTCCTAGTCATTTCGGACATACGGGGGTTTGTTTACAAGGTACCGCCCTATTTTAACACCCTGGGGGAAGGGGAGTGGGAGGAGGGTCAAGTTCGCGAGTTTCATGTCGTGGGACCGTCACAGACATACAAGTCACCACTTCTGGGCTCTGTTTCGTAATAAAGTACAAACTAATACTATTAGTCTTTTAGATTTATATTAATTCAATTTTACAGACTTGTACAATAGTAACTTGTACTTTATTATTTTTTAATTCCTGTAATATCATTGATAGTCATCCCTATCATGAAAAAAATAAGTATTAGTATTATTACCATACTAGTTTCTACACTTGTACTATGAACTAATACTATTAGCTTTCATTATGAAACAGGGCTCAGGCCGTATTCGAGCCGGCGACGCTGCAATTTCCAGGTTGCAATGACTTGCACTTTAGCTGCCTGAGTTGCATACGGTCCTAAATAATTATATTGGTCATTTATTGCTTTATAATATTTCAGGAGTAGGAAGATTGATTAATTTGTCTTGTTATAACCATGGTTATGATTTTAATTGTCCAAAATCAATCAGTCATTCTAACTTCGAGGTTAGCTGGTATGATGGCGGCATTCTTTATACTTTCCCGTCGGGCTTTGCCTTCTACTGTACGACTGAAGCACATTTCCATACATTCTATTAGATTTCTGGGTTTCGAAGTGAGGTTCCAAGATTCGGAAGATTACGAGAATAGGGAGGAATGGTGGAGGTTGCTTCCTTCATCGTCCGGTCAGAGAACTGTAGATGACCAAGTGTCCTCCAGATTGGACACTGACCATATATACTAATTGCCGCCCATTCCACTCACTCCAACACTATACATAAAAATCAATCGTACTATACGTCAATAGTAACGTACTAACCCATGGGTACCTTTCTTTTGGAATCTTGCTCTGTACAATGGGGTACGTCACAGAGACAGCTCTTCCACCTGACTCCAGTGCAGTGGGCTATAATCTTTTCTCCTACATTTTATTTGTTACACAAAATGGCTATACAACGATTAAATATTAAAAGTTTTATAGAACAGTTTAGAATTTTGAAACAATTATTCCTTAGGAATTGGCAACGTTTCTTAAAAATTACTTTTTTATTTTGCTAATTGAGATTCTACTGTAGTTAAATTTAGTAGAACTAATCCTTAGGACTCCAAAATCTCTTAATAATTATAAACATTTAATTTCACTAGCAGGTACATATGTTAAAAAAATTATTGGCTGGTATTTTAGTTATAATGTAAAATATAATAAATACTTCCACATTTATTTTAATAATAAAGATAAAATATCATATTGATTGACTGTTATAATGTTCATTTCTGACAGCATTCCTCCCATTTTCTCCTATATATATAAATGATATTTTATTAGAATATTTAACGTAATTGTGATGGAATTTATGACAACCATATCAGGAAATAGATGTACAATTAATTAAAGACAAACGAATATAATAAGATTTACTTATGTGGTTCTTTTAATATTAATAAGTTTATTTTAGTGTTCATGATGATAGATTTGAATAATATAAGCATATAATAATAGTAAACCAAAGAAGTAAATTGAATCAGATGTAAGTATTATGCTAAATATTTGAGAATTAGTGTACTTAAAGTTTCTTAAGTGCTTAATTTTTTTTTATTATGAAACATCAATACTGAAGAGTTTATCGGTTTTAGAATTTAAAACTTAATACCGCTCGAAACGTGGCATTCTTAGTTTGTTTTCCTTATATTATAGTAATAGTATTTATCTGAAAGGGAAATTTAAGAGCTCGATTATTACTCAGAGTTTATTACATATATTTAGAAAATAATTATTTGTATTATGCTTTATTATAAATATGCTTGTTATAATTATGCTTAGTTGATTTAGTAATATATCTCCTTTCTATTTTTATTTTCAACAAAATAATCTGATTGTTTTTCTGTTTCAGGTAAGGCTCTAGATTATTTACCTTACTGTAAGTAGTTCATTATTTATAATTAAATAGCTGAGCCTGGATTTTTATGCAATTGCATATTTATTTTGCAGGGATTTTTCAAACAAATGATTTGAGCTCTATTTACGGATTAGTGTACTCAAATAGCTTAATTTTTTACGAATTGTTACAAATAGCTAAATTTTTTAATATTCTATTATAAATGCATATAATTGCGTAATGGAATGATTTCAATTAAGTAAAAAAATATTTAAAAAAATTAAAACAGTATCCACAGAGAAGAAAATCTGTTTAAAATAATGTTTAGTGCTATGCTAAGGAACATTCTCACTTTTATCAATTATCTTAGTCTTTTCTAAACTGAACACAGAAAAAAGAAAGAAAACAAAATTGCTGTTTATAAGTTTCTAAATATTAAAAAAAATACATTAAAGGCAGTGTTACTCGCATACGAGGCCAAGTAGGAGAAAAAATAAATGAATAGAGGTTTTTATGAAAAATCTGGAATTCCATATTATGGAAAATATCAATAAAATTTAACATTGGAATGATTCAGTTTAACGACGTTGATTACAACCCTATAATTTTAAGTTCATATAAAATTTTTGCTTTCACGTTTCACTTTTAATAATTTAGGATGATCATTGATAATGATAATCAATGATCATAATTAAAAAATATTTTCGATGATTGAGGATTAGAAACCTTGAAAAAAATTTAGAAATGTAATTAAATATGTCACAGACTAATTCCTTTGCATTATATTTATTTTGTTAATGTCAGATAGGTTTTAAATGTAATCAGTGATATGTGATATGTTCTTTTATTACTAATTATATGTTTTCATATTTTTTGTCATTAATATACATATTTACGTGTATTTTTAAAGATATATATATATATTTATTTAATTTTTAATCTATTTTCTAATCTTGCTTAGCTTAGTTCAGATTTTTTATTTCTTGCATATTAGTATTTTATTTGAATAATTTACCATGTTGCAAATTTCAATTTTGTTTTTCTGTATAGTTCATTATTGTAGATTTTATTGATTTTCAGTGAATATTATAGGATAATCCTGAGAAATATATTATTTAACTTTTAATGTTAATTTTAATTATGTAACATTCTAATATACAATAAATATATAATTCTCGATCTATATAAAACGGTCTGAAATATCTAAAAATAAGTTACATTATTTTAAACTACTTTATCGGATTAGAAAACATGTATATTTATTTAAGGATAATGAAAGACGAATATTTACAAAATAAATTCTTAAAATGTAAATGAAATTAGATTTAGAAAATCTAAACATATTAGATTAATTATTAATGATTTCAGTAGATCTGAATTCTTAGTTCTCGCATGTGAATAAGCTGTATTGTTTTGGTTAGTTTTTGTTGAATTACTTGTCGAAATATTATATCAGTTTTAACTGTACCTTCAGCTTAAGTCTTGTGAAAAATATCCAATACCTAAAACCTTTTAAATTTTTTAAAATGTAAAATAATGAGATTGTATACTCATTATTTTATATTTTTGTTTTTGCAATATGACAATTTTTAAATGGCGATAATGAATTTTCATGAATATGAATTTTATTTACAGTTTTAGTAGTTTATCAGCGGAATAGTTCTAAATCTACATCGCAAAGATCAAATATCTATTAATAAAATAAAATAAATAAATAACTCAGGTATATTTATAAAATATTGAACATCTTTCTGTAATGTAGAAGCTTAATTTTTCTGAACCAAATCCGTATTTGAATCTCACTATTTAAAATTACCTGGTCTTAATATATTTTTTATGACGTAATAATAAGCTAGCATAAATACATAAACGATTGTTTTGATTATTTTTTGTAGCCAGCACCAAAAGTTTTCATTTTTTCTTACTTGATTTTTACTTTAGCTAGTTCTCGTTTTATTTTATATATATATTTTTTAACAATTTATTTACTTGTGTGTTGCACCTTCAAATTACCTAAGGTGTAGATTGTACCATTGCTTTTGATTTTTATTTAGCCAATTGTTAAACGCGTTAGTTACTTACTTTAGTTTACTCATAAAAGTATGTGATTTTTTTTCATCTTAAAACCCTTTAGCGTCTGAACTAATTGTTTCTTTGGTTTATTGAGGGGATGTTTCAGTTTAATATTATTTTTGCAGCTAAATGAGTATTCTTGTTAACCATTTACGGTTTATGCAGCTTAATTTATCTTTATCCGTAGCGAGTTGTCTTCATTGCCACTATTTATAGGGAATATTTTGTCTATGGGATTTCCCGGTACCACCAGCGGAACGGCCCCTCCCCGCTCCAATAATCTACTGGCGTAAACCAATTCAAGCCACATAAATAACACATATACAACCTTATAATGCCTAAAGGCAATGAAAGGTATCGATAATACCAGCTGTACATATGGCACACCTCACCATATGTACA
>NW_027105487.1:1302814-1308972 GCF_000696795.3 Halyomorpha halys
TTATAATGCCTAAAGGCAATGAAAGGTATCGATAATACCAGCTGTACATATGGCACACCTCACCATATGTACATATAAGAAACAAATTTAAAATTTTAGGAGGGTACGAAAAAAAAAAAAAAAAAAAAAAATATGGGATTCCCGGATTAAAGTTGATGACGGTGCCTTTATGTCATTAACAAGCACTTATTGCGGTTTTGTCACCTGAAGAGGAAATATCCTGTCTATACTTGGCTATTCATTATTTTGAAGAAAAAAAAATACTAAATAATATGTCATGATTCGAGTTCCTTATATTTTTTTAATGATTGAAATTAATTTATATCTTGGTATTTTAGATCTCCCATTGTTGATTCGTAAGTATTTTATATTGTTTACGCTTTATTTGTAAATTCGCTCAAATTATTACTGCAATGGTCGGCTATCAAGACAAAAATAAAACTGCTAACAAAGTAAAATAAGTTGTTACTAAATTATTAACTATGGAAAAAATGGGAGCCTTGATTGAGATAGCGTGTAGTACTCACGGTCCAGGGTCAGTTCTTGATAACAGCTGTTGCGATATGATAACATCTGCAATTATTGGCTGATAAATCCCCCATTGCAATATCTCAGTGGGCTAGTACCTCCTTCATTGTTTGCTGTACGTTTATATTGGAGGCTAAAATTATAATTAAATTATTTAATTAACTATATTACATCCAGTTATGTAAGAATGACTAGATCATGAATAAAGTTTTGAGGAATAAGAATTTTTTTTTATTTAATATATTTATTGAAATTTACAACTGTATATTACATAATACATTCAGTAAATATGGTCTTATAGTTAAAATGGAGTGTAGAGCAACTACCCATTGATGTGAGATAATGGTATGATACAGGCTTCTAGGGAAACCCATTGGTAGTTTATCTCTAGTGATATTTCTACATTAAAAGGCTCGAGGTCATCTTTTCAGGCGCCTCGGAGGATAGTCAGGAATGGAAGAGGATGCAAGGTTAGAAACTAGGGGGTTTGAGTGGTTAGGAAGTTTATAATGGAAGGAGTGATCTGGTTCGGGCTAGATCGGTTACATAGGGAACATTAAGGTCTTTATTTGTGACAAAGTAAGGAGCATTGAGGATTTTACGAAGGATTTTGGATTGTAAGAATTGAATACGAGAAGAATTCGAAGGTTTAGTGGAGCCCCAAAGCTCAACTCCATATGTCCAGATTGGCCTTCTTACAGTCATGTAGATCTGTCTTTTGTAATGTGTTGGAAGTTTAGACCGTTTGTCTAGTAAGTGCTGTAAAAGTCGAAATCGACGTGCAGTTTCCTGTCTTTTCAGTTTTGTGTGAGCATTTCAGGTTAATCGTTTGTCCAAATGTAGTCCAAGGTAGCTGATCTGTTCGACAGGGGAATAAGAATTTATATTTATTTACTAACAGACGTACAGATGTCAAATTATTGCTGCTAAATTGTACAATAAAGTAGTAGCTGGCATTTATCTCTGTAGGAGTTGTAGTTTTCATGATATTTGCTAAAATAAATTTACTTCAAGTTGTTCGGGCAAAATGTTATGTGCTACTTTCATAAAAACTACTACCCATTAGAAGATAAACTTTTTTAGTTACTTTATAGTACATTAAACTAGCTTCAATTAGAGTGTTGACAGACGTACGTCTAATGTTTCCTGAGATATAGATTAGTTTTACATAAATCAAGAATATTTACCGAATGAATAAAAATCACTATTTTGTGAATTTATTTTGGAAAATATGAAAACTACGTCTAATGGTTTCTGAGATAAATATTTTTTAAAAATGCATTCACGAACTACTGATGTATTACTTTTTTTAATGAAATTTTATTTTTTAATAAGCGTACCTCGACGTAATTAAACATAAATAACTCTTTTAGGGCTCATATTTTTGCAAATTTAATCTTCTTTAAATGGTGTATTATCGGGTTTTTATTGTTGTAGGTGGAGTTAAATATATGGAGCTCGGAATGAAAAAATTAATTTTTTGTTAACTTTTTGCAACTATTCGGCATTTTTTATTCTTCCTAACTTTACGTTACTGACTCATCAATTTTGACTGGTAACTATACGTTGTTATCATTAAAGCAATGCAAAGTGACGTAAAATAACTGACTTCTTTCTCAACTTGGGCTCCTGGACTAATAAGTATTCACGAATACACATAAAATTAATCCGTATGTTTCAAAGTTATTAATCCCTTAAACACATTGTAACTTTTATAATAGTAATGTCCTGCAATGGTTTAATCAATTGACAATACATTTTTATTAGAAGTTTATTTTTTTATAACTTAGTTTTTTTGACAAACAATTGCGTCTAAATATAGAAAGTGTTTTCATACTATAATTCTACACTTTTAGTCATCATCTGTAAAGTTGTCTCGACAAGTGTACGTGGTTGCACATGTTTGGACACTTCCCTGCATCAGCTTATTAAGACAGTGTAGGGCTCTTGACTTCATCATAAGAAAGGTAGTATAGCATTACTGAGTCGTTGAGCTCTTAGTAACCCGACCGTTGAGACAAACACTTGAGAGTAGAGTATCTACTGATAGGCTTGAAAGTAATGTCAGCGGTATCATAGTCTGGTTGCCTTGTCTCCGCTTGGTTTGCGGTGTCATATTCCCTAAACAGAATTTTCCAGATTAGTTATGTTTGCAGTTATAAATCGATTAGAACTATTTACCATTATGTGCATAATACTCTGCTTACTATATACATATTTCATATATAGGTAGGTGAAAGTAAAAACTCATAGAATAGACAATATTTTTTTAATTACCCGTTATTTCTGAGGAGGCTTTAACATCTGCTGCTATAGTTTTAATAGATTTATTAGGCACCGAAAATGTTTACGATGGTTAAAAATACTCGGGTGTTGTTTATGTCCTTATAGGCTAACAATACATAGATTAGAACTAACTTTTATTTTTTTATGTACTCATTCGTTTCACTTTTTCCCAGTTCCAGGGTTCATCATTTTTATCTTCACTCCAGCCATTTTTAAAAAATGATTTCATTTGTACCATTCTTGGTTCTTTTATAAATTTATTTAAAATTCTGCTTTCCCCAGGTCTTTATCGGTAAAGTCATGATTTTTTTTTTAATAAACCATTTTTTACTCTCACTTATCTTAATTTAGTCGTATAGTTGATGAAATAATTAATAATTATTATACATACACACGCAAAAAATTACCCAAAATGTCATTTCTGTTCAGTGATGACACATCTAGGAAAAGCAAAATTTTTAATAAGTTGATACAAGTACATTGTAGGGTTATAAATATGATAATGGATTTTTTCTAATGACTGGTTTGAAGATAAAAATATTTGGAATGGTTGAAACGTTACGAAAATATTAAATTAATGAGTTTATAAAATTTAATCCAGATAATACTTTATTTTTAAGTATAAAAAATGTAGACTGGATGTGGTTTAAATTTTTCACATTTGATCTTTTTAATTATGTTATGAATTAAAAATGTATCTCAATAAAAAAAAAAGAAAAATATATTAAACTTTTTTATTAGAATTCACTATCATTTTTATAACATCGAAAAATATTTCTTTAAATATTTTCAAGTATCAAGATCATATATCTCTGGAGTTATCAATTTTTTAAAAAATAACGTATTAATTACGGAATAGTGTTTATTTTTTTATGATTACGAGTAGTAGATCTGTTACGCTGCTCATGAAATAATGAATTACTTTGATAAGCGATTTACGTTCTAATGTTCAGGAGAAGCGTCAGACTTAGTTTACAGATTTAAGCTTTTATCATAAAATGCTTTAAATACTTCACTAGCATTATGAAAATTAAATATAATCTGACGCATATGTAGAACTGCTCTGACGCACAGCAGCTGCCATCTAACCTATCTTAGATTCGCCGATAACACATGTATAACCCTTCTGTGAATCTATTTTGCAACTTTGTTACGTTATTATTGCTACATCCTTGACCAATGATTTATTTATATTTTCTATCTGATGATTTCGTTTCGATTTCTTAGATGTGAAGGGAGACAGTTTTCGAAAATATAGAATTGATTTCAAATCTTGGTTAAAGAGCAAAAACGGGGCAAGAAATGATTCACAGAGTGTCAGTCAGTCTATATATGTATAAACTGATTTATCCTCTCTTCTAATCCTGTGTATGTATACATCTAGCCTAAGCTTACACACAGAGAGATAGGTATTATGGAAGATACCAGGTGTCATTTACCTTAACTTATTTATGTGTATGTATGTTTTTAAGAAAATAATTAATAATTTTTTTAATTCAAAAGGCATATTAATTATAAATTATTAGTATTTTATTTTATATTCCTGGTAAATGTAATATCTTTTATTTTATTTTTTCATCTTCAAGACCATGTTTCGAACTATTCTTAACCGTTTTCAAGTTTGCTCTTCTATAACAAATAGGCAAAAAGAATATTACGAAAATTTAGTATAGAAGTTTAAATTTAAGTAAAAGGAATACCCCATGGTTACAATTTACCTAGGGTATATAACATTACTAGTCACTAATTCATTATTTTTTTTTTTAATAATTTATTTACAACTGTATACATATATATACAACAAGTAAATTTGCTGTAGATGACATAGTGACATGATACAAACATGTGGAGAATCTACTCACTGATAGAACTCCAATAACATTTCTAGAGGAGAAGATCTCGAGGCCATCTTCTTTTCAGACGCAGTGGCCTTTCAGAAACAAGTGGATTTGGATGGTTGAGAAGTTTATTATGGAAGGAACGGTATCTGGTTCTGGCCAAATCGGCAACATGTAACATTGAGGTTCTGATGGATGACTTGATTTGTTACAAAGTAAGGAGCATTAAGGATTTTGGACTGTAAGGATTGGATTCTGGAGGAATTTGATGGTTTAGTGGAGCCCCAAAGCTCAACTTCGTATGTCCAGATAGGCCTTATAATAGTCATGCAAATCAGTCTATTGTAATGGATTGGCAATTTAGACCGTTTGTCTAGTAAATGTTGCAATAGTCGGAATCGACGAGCAGTTTCTTGTCTTTTTAGTCTTGTATGAGGATTCCATGTCAGTCGTTTGTCGAGATGTAGTCCTAAGTAACGGATCTGTTCGACAGGAATAAGTGGGGTATTATTAATTATTTTAAATTAGTAGTTAAGCTTGAACTGTTTACTGAATTTTCACCTTTTGAAATTTAATTAAATTAAAGGATTATTAAAATTATATTTCCATTTTTCATATTCCAATTATTATATTATATCCGATTTCTTCATAGCTTATCGCTGACTTTAGCCATAAGGATTTTCTACGTGTGTTGAAACGTTAATTTCAAATAAATAATTTCTTGCTCTATGTGGATCCCTATTTTGATTATCGTCAGGACCTTGTTTAAATTGTATTTCATACACAAAGATGGGCAAGTAGTGAGATATGTGGAATAATTTGAAGTTTATCTAACAATTTGATTTAGTTGGATTAGCTAGTTACCTCCTTTAGGAAGTCTGCACTGTGGTGCAAGATATAATGTAGCTTCATCTACATGAATACCAGACGATCTTGTGGAATTGCAGACATGTAAGAAAAAAAATTGAATGCTAACAGTCTATAATTTTTATTTTATGTAAAGTACGTGTCGTAGAGGGGGTAGGGTAGAGCCCTGACATTCACAACTTGGCATAATTTAACATGGATTCTAAGATACAGTTATGCCTCTGACATTTGAGAAACTGGATTCCTTCCTAGGACAAGACCTTGGTTTCCAGTCAGTCGATCAGGACGTTTCCTTCAATAGAAATTGTACTTTTCTCATTTATTGCGCAGCCTCCATAAATTCTACCGTAACTACCAGACGTGTTTGAAAATATGTGGGATATTTATGTGTTTAATATGTTAGAAATAACGTAACTGATTGTTAAATTGCAAATTATTGCGGAAGTCTCAGTCAACCTCTGTTCTTTCTTCAGAATAGTTATAGAATAGAACTACAAGTAGTAAATTACTACTTCTATGTATAAACTATAACTAGAGCGAAAGATATATTGTAAATATATAATACAAAACATATATTAAATTATAGGAAGATTATTGATTGGCCGTGTGTGAAGATGAAAGGAATATGGTCCGGGTGCG
>NW_027105487.1:1309297-1339079 GCF_000696795.3 Halyomorpha halys
CTTAGGTTTTTGTTTTCCTTTTGTAACTATGTGTTTGTATCTTTTTTAGCCCTGAAGAAGCCCTGCAACGTGGGGCGAAACGTTGGCTCATTAAATTAGTATATCTCCACTATTAGAATTTTTCTTGACCGCACCCGGACCATATTCCTTTCACATTAAATTATAATTTTTTCTTGAATCAAACACGATTAGGTACTTCTTAATGTATTAAATTTTTTATTGCTGTACTGTTAGCTCTTAGTTTATATCTTCTGTTTATTTTTCGTAAAAAAAAAAAAATAAATTAATAATTTTTTTCTTGCTCCAAATATTATCTGCATGGTCAGATTTACATTAAAAAAGGTCTTTAATCTAGATTTTTAAAAGTAAGGTAATTACCATTTTTTAAAAATATTCTTATATCTTTTTTTAATATTCTTAATATAATTGTAATAACATCTTTCAATGTACGTACAGATAGTATGCTATTTCGCATAGAGAATGTACAATTTCTTAATAAACTTCCCTTGCATATGGATATTATGCTAGTATGTATATAATATTAATTCAAGGTTTATATCAAATATTAGTTTACATATATATGATTACAACTAATAAATCATTTCCATCTTTTTTTTGTAATTTCCAATTATTTCAAATATTAAGATACAACAATTTATGAAACAGAGTGAATTTATTATAAATTATCTTGTTGGTTGCCACTAATTTTGTGGTTGGGCTTCTTCAGTATATTGGTTTGTAACTCGCAGTGGTCCACGGCCCACTTACTCAGAAATTAATAAGTCTTTGGCCCAACTGAACTTATCCAGAAGGAGAGGAGTCACATAATCCCTGCCGCTTCAAAAGCTTTCAAGATGCTAAAAAAAATAAAATACATAAATAAAGAAACCACTAGTATTATGGAGGTATCTGCGTATATAAGCTATTGGAAGAACAATACACAAATGCATATAACAAAAGATATTTTATTTAAAAAAATATTAGAAATCATTAATGAGCAATACCTAAGTTATAAAAAAAATCGACCAATACTTCTTTAATTCATTCTATGGCTAAAAATATTTGTTGTCAATTAAAAAGTGTCCCTAAAATATATTCATAAGAATATTTACCATACATAGACTTATAATTATATATCATCATTATAAATCTAATTATTATAACTTTTTATGAAATTTTAATTAAACAAATTCAGTTGTTAAATTAACTGAACATCGAATATAATCTGTTCTTCTCGTTCATTGCAGGTCGCTCTAAAATTTATTTTGCAAATAATAAAAAATAAATGATAAACAAAAATTTTGCTTCCGGACCTTCCTGATGTCCACCTGTTAGAAATCACTGATTTAGCCTTAAAATTATTAGTGTCAAGAATAAAAAGATCTACAACAAAAATAAATAAATTTAAAGTGCATAGAAAACGTGAAAAGAATTTTTTCCTTATAACTGTAATATTTTATATAGAATACGATGCAGTAACGCGGTATTTAACGATAATTTAGAACCAGTGGAAGCAATCCAAGAATGTATTTTATGTACAGAACATTTCACATAGGTAATTCATTGTAAGTTAGAAATCTTAATCCCTCGTTAAAAGATCATTGCTCATTAGTCTTCAATTAAAATCCCGCTCTTCCTACGTTCATCTTTATTGTTTCTGCCATAAAATAAATAAACTTCCCGTAAAGAAGAAAATATATGTAATACCTCATATAATGAGTAATTAAACCTAATAGATACAAAATATCGTTTACTGCTTTAGAAGATGGGATGTTTTTATTTATACCGTTCATGGATCAATAGAGTTTATTCAACTCATTTATTTTGATACATCTTGATTACCATCCTCCCGAATCATCTGTTACATTATTCTATTCTCGGTTAGGGGTAACGTTTTACCATTTGGGGCATGATCGGTATGAATAAAAGATTTATGAGGCCTGCCTCGAAAAATAGAATAAAGAATGTTATTGAAGAATCCTTAAATAATGCTCAATTTCATAAATTAACAACTTGTCAACGTTTCACTAATTCAGAGTTCAGAGAAAACCAAGAAAGTTTAGCGAATTTCATTATTCTGCAAAGTCTGGGATTTTCAGGAAAATGATTAAAAAGTTAGATAATTTTTAGAACAATTGTTGCTAAATATATTAGATATAAAATTAATAAGAAAACAAAGTTATATATTATCTCTAATTTAACTTCAACTTCTTAAGATAAATGGTTCAATTTCTAATACAGTGATCAAAATCTTCCATTAGCCAATACATTCGTTTCTTTTCATTGTTTAGTTTCCCCGATATTTCAGAGTATTCCGACATGCACAGAATATTTTAATATATTTTTTTAATGTTTTACCATACATTGTATCCACTCCATTGACCAAATATATTGCTAGGGAAAACGTATATTTTTATTGTCTTTTGAATCGTACAACTATTCACACGTTGAGAATAATTGTACATTTAAGACAATACATTATTAGTTTTTTCTAGTAATATATTTGGAAAGTAGGATTGGGTATTAAGGAAAAAAAACAAAAAAAAAAAAAACATACACACAAATCTAATTTATCTAGTTCCTGTGGATAATTTTATTTTTCAAGATGTCATTTGTTGAAATTATTTTCTTAACCACGCAAGAAATATATAGCATTTTGTTATATTAATTTTTTAAAGATATTTCACAATGTTTTATTTTTGAAAACTCAATAACATGATATTTCTAAGGGTGAAAAATATATAAGTAGGTCTCATCTGAGCCAATCTATTATTCAACACTTTTGAATATTGTAAAATTAAAAAAATCTGTACCACTACAACCCATGAAGGGTCAGGGGTTCAGTACTGTTATTAGACCAACGGTTGTGCAAGGAGGTGTTTTGAACCGAATCACGCTCGACAGCCAGATTTTTACCCCAAAGGGACCCAATTTATGAGGTTGAGTAGAACCTAGGAGGCCTCCAGAACCCTCAGGGTTGTAGTTGTAACGATCTGAGCAATAAAACGCACGCATTTCATACTTAACAACAAATCCATAAACGGCATTAAAGCTGACATTATTTTTAAAAATACTATATTCTTCAGAACCAAAAATAAAAATCTGTACTCCTGCAACCCATGAAGGGTTAAAGGCGCAGTTCTTTGTAAGGAAGTACTGTTACCAAACCAACCGATGTGCAAGACGGTGATTTGGTCAGAATCATGTTCGACTGCCGGATTTTTACCCAAGTAAAAAGGTCCTTGGAGTTAGTAGCCACGCGCTTTACCCCGTGGCCACCACGCTCCTCTTTTGAATATTGTAATGTTGATGTAGTGTGTGAAGTTTCTATTCTGCGTTTGTTTAATTTTGTCATTTTTCGTCCTGATGGTGCCTGAATTGACGGTATATTTACTGGTTCGTTATTTACTAGTGTTCGACAGATTTTGTTTGCTTTACAAGGTTTTGATGAAAATTACCCTATAACGTTCGTTGCTATATTTTTTCAGAATGGCCTGCTTAATTTTAAAGCAACGATTTAGTTTCCCTCAAAATATTAGAGTTAAGTTAAAATACAGGCTGCTTTCGGTCTGATATTCAATTGAAATAGTTCTGCACCATTATAAATGAAATTCATGTTAATGATTCGGCCCCTTTTTTAGTAATCGGGACAACTAGTGTCCATGGGAAGGATTGCCTAAGGGCTCCTTGACATTTTCCAATACCACTTGTCAATCTTATAATTAAGAAGAGAAGGTTTTGACACTCGTTTGCAAAAATAATTGTAGCTTTTCACTTTCAGCGGCCCTTTACTGCTCACTTCCCGGCGCCTGGTTCCGCTAATTCTACTAATTTTCATGTTCC
The DNA here is from genome assembly GCF_000696795.3 of Halyomorpha halys. Taxonomy (NCBI): domain Eukaryota; kingdom Metazoa; phylum Arthropoda; class Insecta; order Hemiptera; family Pentatomidae; genus Halyomorpha; species Halyomorpha halys. The sequence goes on from NW_027105487.1 coordinate 1,313,141, forward strand.
TCAGTCATCAATGATTATATCAGTTTAGCTTGTCTCATTTAATTTGTTGACGTTTAATTTGTTCGGTCCGTAGGTTTTTAAAAATTAAAACGGAACCAAAAATACATTATTGGGGATTTAAATTGTTTGTATGTTGCAGTTAACGAACAAATTTACTTCTTGAGTTGGGCTTACATTTGCATCTGAGTTATTCTTGACAATAAAGCGAGTTATTTTTCTCTTAAACTTCAGAACATAAAATGACATAAATTGTAATAAAAATATCCATTAAGTTTCAACGTATTTCCTTATTATTATTATATTTTCCTTATTCTCAGGAGTAAATATTGATCAAACGTTTTCAATTACACTCTAAACAATAAAAATTACTTCAATAATATTCTGTGTTGTAAATTATCTTATCTTATTTTGAAAATCTGCGGTTTTCAAATGATATTTTGATCAATCAAACCATCGTTAAATTAGGGTAAATACTATGCACAATTAATTAACTTTCATCATATTGTGTAAAGAAGATAAACATATTGAGAATATATAGATAGATATTTTTATTATAATTGATTAACAAACCAGTATCAAACAAAAATTCTAATTATATTTAAATAAAATTACATGTAATGATAATATAATTAAGCCAGGTATGTTTTGTTGCTGTTTTTTATCTGCTTATTTAATAAATTGTTTTTTTACTGTTCATGGCGTCTTTTAACTTTCTTCAATGTTGTTTTTAATTTTTAAGTAAAAATTTCTAATGTTAGATAAGTCCATCGCTACTTCGGGTTATATGGGTCGGGTGTCCTGATTAAATAAATATAGATTTCTTGATGAACCTTTTTTGATAGGAAATCAATTAGTATAAATTGATTAGTTTTTAGCTTATTAATTTTATTATTTTAAATTATTCCAACAGGCACAGTTTGAATTTCTAATTAATTTTACATTGTTCATGAAACTGGTCATAAAAAAACAAATTGGATTATTTGATAATAGATATTTTTTCTGTTTATATTACAGCTGTTTTCGGTAGGCTGAAAAGCTGAAATTTCGAGCTAGCTGGTCAAACTGAAGCAAAGACAATGATGGAAATTTTTCATATATAAATGCAGAAAATAGTTTTTTATTACATAATAACCAATTCCTGAAGCTACATTTTTTCAAGCCGTTAAATCTCAAACTCTTAAACCATTGTCCTTTTACTGTTCAGGAATATTTATCCAAACAAAATGAATTTATCATATATAAACAACTTTAGGCTTTCCCAATCTGACGGCTTATAGATCAAATATTAAAAAAAAAAAAAAAAAATTATATTTTCATCTATATACATTATCAGAGGTATCCTTTTTATACTGTTCTTCGGAATTTAAGGCGACTTGAAATATAACAATTTATTTGACTATTTTCACCAATTAAAAAGAAGTTGATCATAATCCGGGTTTGGGATATGGCTAATCTACTTATAAAGCTATATATTGGTACATTAAATACACATATGTGGTCGTTATGAAGGAATTTATTTAGATTTCAATCCTCAAAAATTAATATTAGAGTCTTTGATATGTGTTTCACTTTAATGATGAAAGTTGATTTAAAATAGAACTAATGGGTGTGATAGCTTTTTTAAATATGTAGCTGTTACTTTCTGCTAAATCTTAAAGTAACTTGTTACTTATAAGTATGACCCAGTTCAAAAAGTGTGTTTTCGGGAATAAAGTAAAGAAATATATTCCTAATTTCTAGTTGGGCACCTTGCTAACCCTAACCGTCGGGTTCACAAAGAAATGAAAAAATAACCATCATGTCGGAATTTGTTCAGTTTTTCAATTAAAACTAAAAAACAATTATTAAGTTTTGTTGTTAAGCCAAAATTTATGTACAAAGAAGTCACTACTAAATGGATTTATTACTTTTTTTATTACTTATGTTCGGCTTACCAGATACTCCACTATAGCGCGCTAAAACATTATTGTACAAGAACTGGGGTACTGAACTTTTGAAATTTTCAGAAGAAAAACAAATTAAACTCTTGTCATTTTATTTTTTTGGTCAGTTTATTTTAGTAACATCTTTTTAACGTTCACGGCAAAAGGTTCTGTGATATTTAAAACGACCAATAAAAACTTTCCAACAGCCTGGATAAGGTCAGGTCTAGCAGGCCATTGGCAATAGAAAACTGGTACGAGTATTAAATAACCAATCGGGGGAGAAAAAAAAATCACTCTCTCCTTAGTTACGAAATGAAGGAGAGTGCCCGGGACAGCGCTACCGACCTGCTCCGGACAATTGCTACTCAGGCTAATGATGAGGATTGCAATTCCTCGACCAGATTTCTTCCCTGATATCCTTCATCCTTGCATCGGTTCTTGATCTATATCTATGATACTAAATGAAGTACTGTAAAAAAAAAAATCTATATTGTAGGTATTTTTGTTATACTTTGGGTTACTTAAGACTCTGAACTTTGATTCTGTTGAATAGTAGAAAAACCCAATAGGAGAAAAAATTCATTTATTTCACCCCAATGTTTGATTAATTTAATGAAAATTTAGTATAATTACAAGTCAAATCTGCCAAGTACAGATAAGGGGAATAAAAAAGTAAGTTAATCAATTTTTACTAATAATTATATATATTTTTCATTAAAGCATTCAGAAATTGGGGTGAGATAACTGTTTTTTCCACTGGGCTCTTTTACTTGAAGAATCATGTATACGACTGCAATTAATCCAACTGTTGCGGGATTTCCTATTTTGGTAGGAATATTTGGTCGTCGGAATGTCGGAAGACACATAGTGTCCAAAACTAAACTAAGACTTAACACCTTTTTCGATAAATTTGGGAATTTCGAAATAAAATTTGGTAGGCATTAGTTTTTATAAATGAAGTTTTGGTTTCGACTATATAACCTATTCCAGTTCTCCTCCAGGACCATTTACATTGGTAGAAACAATTTTTATTGTGTTTTTTTTCGCATTACGCACAAATTAATGCGGAAAATCAAACTAACATAAACTCGTTTGACAATTCAATTTTATGTAAGAATCCGTCATCAAAATTGAGAATGCATCTCGAGAATCTATCATCATAAAGTAAACTTGAATCTAATCTCGGCTGGACGAGACAACTCACTCCGAGGACACATTCTTATGAGAAATTGAATTCTCGGACGATTTTGTTCTTTCATCGATTTTCTTTCAGATTGTTTGCGGTTTTTTGCGATTTACTCCTTTGGAACGTGTCCTATTGGAAAAATAATGGATCAAATAAAATCGTTTTAAAAGCAGATTTTATATCGAAAGTCATTGAAAATGAGACACTGTGATGAAACACTTTCCAGTGTTAAGTGTGCTAAATAACTGGATGAGGTTAGAAAAGTGACTTTACGGCCAAATATTACAAGAGCCCAACAGGAGAAAAAAAGGCAGTTATTTCATCCCAATTTTTGATTACTTAATTGAAAACTATGTATAGTAATTACTAGTCAATATTGATGAGTTTGCCAAGTATAGGTAGGGTGAATAAAAAATGGCGGCTGTTTCAAAACGTTAAAAATAATTAATTTTATATTCGGAGCTCTATATCTTTAAAACTACCAACAATAATAGAAAATCTTAGAGAGCATCATTTAAAGTAGAGTAAATTTGCTAAAATTTAAGCCCTAAGAGAGCTATTTACGTTCAATATAGTTCTCGAGATATAGCTTTTTAAAAAGCAACATTTCATAAAAATGTAATATGAAACATATTGAAATATCAGTAGTTAGTTAATTTATTTTGATAAATATATATCTCAGGAACTATGTGACGTACAGAGTGTCCATTAAGACTCGAATTAAAGCTAAATGAGCTATAAAGTATAAATATCATAAATTTATTTATGGTACTATCATATGTGAATATCATGAATATATAAAAACTCTAGCCCTAAAAATAAAACGAGACAGAATAACCTAGATATATACTTTTATTTTTGTATCTGCCACATTTCCTGCTTACTTCCCATGCCAATTTACCTACAGCTTTTAACTAGCGCTCTGTTTATTTGTTTTTTTTTACTGTACGGTTCGCACGCTTTCTTCTCTAATCCTTTTATCCTAATTAGAACTTGTATGTATAGAAGTAACAATGATTCGAGTAAATATACTTAAAATATAATAAATATTTAATGAATCGTTGATAAATCCGGTAATATACTTTTTTGTAAATAAAAGTGCATTCTTATCGTTATTATTAATTGTTTTAAGTTTAATTTTAGTATATTGAAAAAATCTATAAGAAATCCTGAAAGCAATACACAATGTATAACGTAGAATGCGTATTGCTTAGATGTGCTAAATTATCAAGTTCTAGTGGTTATTTTTTTAAGGGTTATTGATTGATATACTTAGTTAAAAATGAAAAGTGGTAAAAAATAAACTGTAATTTTCTTTCTTATATTTTTTATTTCGATAAATAGTTACATATCTGGTCATCGCATCAAACGATTAATAATTATCAATGATTGTTTTATCACAACAAATAAACAGCGATTGAAATTCCATCACGCCAGTCAGCCATAGGCTACAGCTAGTATACTATACTACCTTAACTGTAGCTGACTCATATCAAGGCAATCAAAGCGAGAAGACGCACTAAAATATACATAATATATTTCTTGTATTATTCATGTATAATCTAATAATGTTATTATGTTATTACTAGGGATAGGATTTTTATGTGCTAAAAAATCCGAAATATGTACATAAATATGTGCTAATAAATTGTCAAATATTTAAAAAAATATGTATTATTCAACAATAAAAATAACTAATTAATTAGTAATTGTATACCTTACAAAAAGTTACATAAATAAGGATTTATTATATATTATATGAATATTTTAAAGAAATTATATTAAAATATTTACAAAAAAATGTACTTAGAGAAAACATAGGCGTTCAATAACAAGCCATTAATTAGTAATTGTAATTAAACTAGGGGAGTAAAACAAGACTAAGATGAGAAAGGACCATGGAAAGGGAGGAAACAGAGAAATGGATTGAGGAGTAAACAAACAAATGCTAGGAGAATGCCACAGGAATAAGACCCTCTTTCTGAGAAATTCTGGATGCAATTCTGTGTTAAAATTTATTATTGCCACTGCTTTTAATTTGTATTCAAAGATGAAGATATAGAATTTTTACGCACTATTTATGATAAATGATAGATTTCACCTTTAAGTTTCTTGTGTTCTCTTGAATTTTACGTAGTTGCTGCGAAAAATATATTTACAATTGAACAAATAATTTAAGGAAATACGTGATTCAGGACAAAATATCTAAAATATGTAAAAAATTACAAATATTTCAAAATATGTAAAAAAGGCCAAATATTTAAAAATATGTGAAATAAAAATGTCTTCTTTTGGCCAGACATTTAGTTAGTAAGGAATCGAAGATATCGTGGTCAGGTAAAAATATGTGAAAACATAAAAATCCTATCTCTCGTTATTACTCTTAATGAAGAGTACGAAAAAAAAAGAGTTAGAAATTTACTTTTGCAAGCTTAATTTTTATGTTAATAGTTATCAGTTTACTTCTTCAAGCAAGTATATACTGATTTGACTCCTCTAGGCACATCCTATGACCTTATCTGATCTTCACTATTCGACCTCAATTTTAGTTCGAAAAAACCGACTTTTAGTTAGAGATCGGAAAGTTTCACTAGAGTATTGATATGCTGTATACGATTAGTTTACTTGTACTCAAAATGATTGAGTAATAGAGTACAATACTGATACTCGAAAATTTCTAGCTGTATAAATATAATGTAATTTTACATTTTATTATATATTTTGCCATTTTGAATACATTTTTTTTTCTGTTCAATTTACTTTATATATATACTAAATATATATACTTTATATACTTATTCCAAAATTATTTTATTCTTCATATTAAAATTATACTGATTATTCTTAAATCGAAGCAGAAAATATTAATTTCGTGAACATTTTTCATATGGAGTTTGATTAAAACAACTACAAAATAACTCATTCATTTTATCATTATGTACTCAATAGACATTTTTTTTTTTAATTACTTAGCATTTAAGTATATGTGTTAATTGTTTAGAGATTCACTCAGTGTTTAATGTTATCAATATTACTCGTAATCGTATTGTTGAATATACTTAATTATACTTAGTACTTTATGCTTTTTTCTCAAAATTTAAAAAGTATTACGTTCTGACAAATTTCATTTGTTTAGCTACATCAGTGGTTTCCAACTCGTAGACATCTGTGGACCTATTAGAATGAAATTGAACCAAATGCAGCCCAACCTGTGCCCACACTGGAAAATGAGCATTTTGATTCTCTTTTAAAGTATATTAAACTATTCAAATAACACTTAAAAATCCAAAAGGTCTACAATAAAACAATTTAATAATTATTGCTCGCAAAATATGTGTTGCCAAACCTCTGGTGGCCAACTTGCAGTATGTGGAACACTATTTGAGAACCACTAATTTGATTTATTTAAAAACAGGTGATTAGAACCTTTGTAATTTAAATGTAATATATCTTATTAATAATTCTTCTGGAATACTTGTGCAAGGTATTACCATCGAGTTTTATCTTTGCATATATTACTAATGTAATATTTCTCCCTTGTGATGAATAGCACCGCGATATGTCCTTGGTGACTGGATGGCAGTACCAGTATCTCCCGCCAGCCGGATCTGCCCAGTACAAACATATGGCCGGCCTTTGGCGATAAGTAAATATTTTCCAGAGACCACAAGCACAGCCTCTTCTCAGGGCAAAGCACGCTGTGGTGAAACTTTCCATTCTGGTCCTTGAAAATAGTGTAAATTTAGAATTGTTTACTGCTGCTGAGGAATTTGTCTAGATGATGAAGGTCTAACTTTCTGTTTTAGGTCTTTCCTTAAAACTCATTCATAAGTACTTTCGTTAGTTTCGTTGATGCGTTATCCTTCGTTCAGATGTAATTGCTTCTAAACCTTCACACAGGCTCATTATCAAGAAGTGACCCTCTTATGTCAACAATACAATTTAGGTTTGTTTATCCAATCAATTTGTAAAATATAATGTCTGTATTTAAAAATATGTATCGAGATATTTAAACAAAATATTTATAATTATTTTTATAGAAAATATTTTATTATTATTTATTTATTGGAATTTACCTTTAAAAAAACTGAAAAAAAAAATACATATAACCACACCAATCATTGCTATAAATTAGAAGATCTCGTTAGCACCTTATTTCTCAGATTAGGATAATCAGGGGTTGTTCAGGATGATAGATTAAGAACTAATGGGTTTTGCTGAGTAAGTATTTTGAAATGAAAGGAGGTACACTATTTCGAGCTAAATTTGAAACGAATGGAATGTGGAGGTTTTCATGGATGAATTTCTTTGTGTCGTAATAAGGAGGATAAAGAATTTTACGGATGATTTTAAATTCTAAGGATTGGATACGAGACCCCAAAGCTCAAATCCATATGTCCAAAAAAGTCTGCTTATCATAGTATATAAGAGTTTTTTTTGTAGTAAATGGGAAGTTTAGAGCTTTTTATTAGTATTATTAGTGTTGTAATCGGAATCTACGAGACTAAATGGAATATAGAAAATATTTAAAAAGATGTATTTGCATTTTTAAAACATATTTAATCATATTCAAATTCGGAATTTGTATATAATAACATATGCAACGTGCTAGTTTAAAAAAAAATGATAATCTTCCGTCTGCGGACTCCTGTGCGGTTATATCTGAAGTGAGATTGTATATAATGAAAAGGATACTCAATAAGATAAATTTATTCCTTGTATATTTTCCAAGAAAAATAGATAAACATGTACTTTTGTATCTTATAGATATTTACTCTCTTCTAAAGGTTTTGTTACCTAAGATATAAGAAAAGTTAGTAGATCCTTCTCACTAAGCTACCCTGGCTCCTTGATATATTTTAATAAGCATTCAAAGTACAATTTTCGTGATCTTACCTGATGTATACATACAAAGGTTCAGCGATTAAAACAGGATCCTCTCTCCATCTAAGTATGTGAGGATAAGATGTCTGTTATTTTAAAATACAATTATTATAATGGTCGCCTGAAGCGCACAAAGGATGTTTACATAGCCCCGACAGCAATCAGCATACAATTACAATTACCGAAAATATTCCACGTGGATGACTCTCTACTCATTATTCCCAGTTCCAGCCATTTCCACGACTTCTTGCACCCGCCTTGCGTCCTACTTCCTGCCCTCTTTCATTTCGGTAGACACGTTCCCATATCAGATATGCATGGTTGCCTGATTTTGGGGAAAATAATTACTTTCTGAGGAGGAAAGGACACATGATTTCATTTTAATTATGTTTATTTATTGAGATAAAAAATGCATGCATTTAAAATACTATATTTTGTAACTATCTAAGATTGAGGAAGTATAGTATTTTATATTTATCTGGTGTATACAGTATTTGATTAAATTATCGGATGAAGGATGTTTTCCTCTGTCCTTGAAGATGGGAGAATGCAGGAAAACTGTCCCCTACTGCTTGCGAATCGTGTTAATCTTATCTAGAGGATATGGGAATGTCCTCTAGAAACGTTCACTGAGCAAATATCATAGCAAAAAAAAATTTAAGGTTCCATACCATTCATCATTCAATCTATGACAAATTTAAACAATTCCATGAAATATCACACAACATGAAGAGAGATACAAATAAATTGAATAATAACAAAATAGTAAACAGAATGTGTATATTCTTTACATTGAGCCTGGGGAATTCCTCCCGAGGAATGGAGTAAAAAGCATTAAAATTCAGTTCATCTCGGCGCTTCTCTCTCAACACTGGTATGAAAGACAGTGGATTCTGAGCTAGAAATTTAGAAAAAAAAAATCAGTTTGAAAATATTATTTAGGTTCTACGTACTACGCTTAATGTTTTTTTTTAGTTATTTAATTACTAATTTTTTCTAGTTTGATGAAAATATATAAATGCGAACAGAAGAAATACGAAGTATCATAGTATTTTATGGGGCACCGATTAGGTATCTTTTACACTGATTTTTTCACTATCCCAGATTTCCCCTTGTATGACTCCTGCTAATTCATTTTTTAGTTAGAGTTTAACCCACAATAATCCTCGGAATTTCGACTATATCCAAGAGGAACCCAGTTGGAAATAAACTCCAATCCATTGTCCCATCTTTTGAATGTGTCCAGCAGGTACACGTTTTTTTTTTTATTTGTGCAAATATCTATCAAACTAAGTGGCGATTTCTCCTGTAATCTTGGTAATGATCGTTTGAAAGATTTTTTTTCGGTAAGCAATGTGTTATGAGTAGGCACTTCAGCTTTTTTTTTTGCATTTTATTGATAAAATAAATAATAAGCCATTGTAAGCGTTTATTTTTTATCAGAATGTTGAAACCAATAATTAATTCGTTTACAATTCTTTTAATGATCCCGGTTTCAGAGCCAATTCTTGGCACCTCTGACCGCTCCCAGTCTTAGAGACCGCAGGACCCGGACAGGATCGCATAGCGGAGAAAACCAACTCTGACAGAATGTGTCAATTAGAAGAAACGGAGCGAGATCGTTCCCCGGACCTTATTAATGGACCGTAGAGAAATTAGATGGAGATAAAAATGCAGGGGAGTGTGGTGGAGCTGGGTGTGGGTGTCTGGGAGAAAGTAGTCCGCGATTGGATTTCCTTCTGCTCCGGTTAGCCGTTCCGTGTCCTGGCTAGTGCTATTCCATCAAGGGAAAAATAAATAAGAGGTTTTAACAACATATTTTACTACTAATGTCGAACCCAACAATATAAAGCCTATGTTAGTTAATAGCAAAAGTTGTACCAATTTAATTAATTTATTTTATAACATTCCGCATCTACCCATGCTGATCATTAGCGGTTTAATTGATACAGTCATCCAATGACCACAATATTTAATTCAAATGACCAAATTTTATGGTTTTTAGAAATTTTATCATAGTTTGTAATTTGTTTACTTAATTCCAAGCAATTCCGGTCACAGTGGAATGATTATTCCAAGCTTAGGTAAAAGCATCTTAGCTTAGATGCTGTTACAATTTGTTTTAAAGTGTTGCGTTTCAAGTTTCACTAAGTAATCATTCCAATCCTCTCTTTAGATATCGGTGGGTAAAGGCTGCATGTTCGATTCTCATTCTTGTCAGGATTACTTCTTCAGATCTGGACTCTCTTTGAGTAGATTTCTAAGTGTGGATATCTTGCTTGACTTGTACCTTGTTGGATGATTGGTTCCTTATTCTTTGCCATTGTTCTTGTAAAGCTGTTTTGCACCGTCATCTTCAATCTGCAATCAATATAGATCTAGTTGTCTCGTTCGCTTTATTTCCAGAAATATTTGCTATTTGTTTCATTTTCTGCGATACCACAAAGATAGGTTACTCACGCTTGTATAATATATCTATCGAATGCCTGATTCCTTCATCTCAAGACACATTTATTAATTTTTCAGACTATAATATTGAGATCCTTTCGGCAAAGGTCATCAGTAGAAATCAGTTTAAAACCCAAAATATGCAAACCGTTTCAGTAAAAACTCAAAATATTTATAATCCAAATCCTGTAATAATCAACTTACTTGTTTGATTTACAATATTAATACATGGAAAATAGATAGGAAAATTCGTTTACCCTATCATAACGAAATATATCCCGAAGTCAAATTTTTAATGTTATAAGAAATTACAAATACATATTGTAATTTCTTATAACCTTAAATTCAATATAAGTAGTATACTGTAATTTATCTCATATATATATCACATATTTTTCCAAATTTCTTTTTGTTTTGACCTGGCTAAGTAAAGAAAAATCATTATCATTGTTGTTTTAAATAATAGCGTATGAATCTTAGGGGTTTTAAGTATGAATTTTAGAATTCATAAAGCTATTTTTAAAAGCCTTGTTAAAGTTGTTAATATGAAAAAAAACAAAAAAAAAAAAACACCACGGTTGTCTTGGTTGGTAGGAGAATGACCAGAGCATAAACAAAATCAGGTTTTCGTTTACTACCAATTTATTGATTGAGGATTACCTTTCGGGGTGACCTATCTTAAAAATGGTTTGTTCAAAGCCATATTAGAGTATCTGGATATTTTGCTATCTTGAGTTTTGATACGTTGCGATGTGGTGTTCTATTCTCCTTTTTTTTTTTCCCCCGATTCCTCTAAAACAGAAAGAAAAAGTGAAGTGCATTACTTTGAAAAAGAAAAGTAATTAGTGTTCGGTCTAACCTTTTACTACCTTTGGTATTTTAAGGTTATCTGTTATGTTTATTTGTTATTTATGAGTTATCCATTCTAAAAAAGGTGCTATTTTAAATCCGGAGGTGCGGGGCCTCCTTCTATTCTCTTTGTAAATCCCAAAATGATTAAATCGCAACTAGTTGGAAATACGAAACGAATAATTATTCTAGTTATCTAAATTATAAATTAGCAGCAATCTTAAATCTGTAATTAAAATTCGTAACCAATTCCCCCAATTTTCAGATGCGCCAGTTTGGATCCAATCTCTTTTTCACCTGTAAATTTTTATTGTTACTAGCCTCCTGTCTTTAATTGTCAAGATAACCTTAGTGAGGTTATACACTTTTAAAAACCACTATAGTTCATTATATAACGATAAACTACCCCAAGTTTAGGAGAATTACGCGTGCAATTTTATTCAGAACTACTTGTGTGAAAATATCTAATTTATGGTAATTTACTCGAAAAATAATAACTTTTTTTTTAAACTTTACTAAATGGACTGGATGAAACTTGGTGTTTACTTTAACCAAATCATGAACTCTTTCCGTATTCTTTGTGTGTTAATGTGGTCTGGTGTTTCCATTTTTTGCTACGAATAATCAAACTACGAACGTTTGTTTACTCAAAGATATGATATTCATAATTTTTTTTTTATTTGTAGATTGCAATTAGATATAAATAAACATCTAATAGACCCTTAGTTAGCTTACTCTGTCGGAGGTTAAACGCGCCCACTTTCCCCCTAGACCGGAGAGAAACGCCATCGTTGTGAAAGACGAGGTCAGACCCCAGAGCCGCTCACAAATCAGCTCCTTCATATCCTGTACATCGCCGAGTCATCCCTACCAAATGGGGTCCTCGGTGGTTGCAGGACCATCTCCCTCCCGGCCAACTTTGGTCGTTGTCTCGAGTCGATTGTGACGCTCATTATGCCCTCCCCTTCATCCTTATTAGCCCTCTTTCGAAAGTTAAATAATCGCCTGAGAATGAGTCTTAGTAATGAGAAGAAAGCAACGGACCGTCGAATCAAATTTACCAAATCGATTTCCAATTGTAATGGCTGTTTTGTGAATTTATTCGGCAACCATCTGGATTGGTGAGAGTTCCAATTTGTATCTTATTGATGCACACGCTCGTTATTTTTTTTTCCAAAATTTAAATTCCTCCTTTGAAACAAGAAAGTTTTATGCCGTTCAAGATATTGTTCATTAGATAAAGTAATGCTATATTCCAAAACGGTATTTTCAACCATACTCAAGGTAATCAATATGAACTTTTCTGGTAAATCTTATTAAGATTATGAGGGTTCCACATTATGCTTTAAGGAGAAAATATGTTTTATTTTCTTAATAATTATTTTGATATGCTCAAAACTAGGTTAAGCCATCTTCCATCTCGATGTCTTCTGTCTGACTGGATGAACAGAAGTAAAATTACCCTATAGGAACTTGTGTGTCATTCTATGAACTTTCAGTATGTCCTTGAATAAAGGAATAAAGCTATTAAAATCGATGAGAATTGTGGAAGGTTTTCTTTTTAATAAAAATTTCATCACTTAACTTGCAAGTTTTTGGAAGAATTACAATTTTCAAAGTTATAGCATTTATTCTTAAACAAAAAAATAAAATAAGAAATATACGGGGTTCATGACCACAGACTTTTTACGCCATTAAACAAGAAAGAACGAATGAAGTAGCTAATCTCAATTCAATTATAATTTTTATTAAAATATCATATTTTCCGTGCGTGATTTTCGAACTTTTCGAATCGATATTTCTTTATTTATTTGTATTTACTTTATAGTTATTAAATTAAGAAAATAAGAATTAAAAAAATCAAGAAAAATTTCAATAAAAAGTCCGCTTTGTTGTGGTTTTATGACGAGATATTTTATTTTAAGATGTAATTTAAAAACTAATGATTTTTTTATGACTTAAGTTAAATGAAAGATCGCATTTAATTACTCAAGTGTTATTGACAGAATATAATTAATTTTTTTGTAGTAAATAGAGTGATATAGTTCAGTAATTCTTCATTGAAGGAAACTTCATGAGTTTTTATACTTCTACACATAACTGTTCTTTTAATTTCTTTTTACTTCTTTTTTTTTATAAATAATATATCCTTACAACAGTATTTTACTGCGATTTACAATTTTTTCTGTTTATCAGATATTAATATATTATGTACATTTAAGAAAAAACCCTTCATGGTTATCTGATTAAATTGTAATTAATTAATTTTAATGTTTTGATTAAAATTAAATGTAATCTCTGCATTGCATGCAACTTATATTTCTTATTTTTAACAGAAAATTCTTTTTTTGTTTTTTCTCTAAACACGACTTATCAAGATGACGTATATTAAAATTTAATCAAATTAAGTCTATTGTAAATTTACTTATCTATATGTCTTTCATCAATTGTAAATAATACTAAGATATTTTCACTTTTTCAGGTATGAATGGTTCCTGTTTCATGTATTGAGGCGAACGTTTTGTAGATATTACATATCGTAAGTAACTTAATAAGTAACTAATAATTACCATTAATAAAATTTGAATCGTTTTTACTAATTGACTATATTATTGACAATCTAATATATTAATAATTTCGAATAATAATCTATTAAAAGTTTTATCCAGCGGTCAGTATCTCAATTTCAATAAATTTTTCTTCATATTCTAATGTTTTTATTTTGTTTTTCAAAAATGAGTCTTTGCAATCGAACAAATAGATAAATAAAGTAAGAATTAGACCCTCACAAAATTTGAAATATTACATTTCAAAATACTTATTGAATTATATGTGTAACAATCTAATAACTTTTTGGGATAATTATAATTTGAAAATGAATAAAGTTAATTATTCATATTAAAAGAAGATAGTTGACCGTATGAAGTAGATTGTAAGAAGATAGTCGGAGTGGCGTTCAATACAGGTATCAAAATAGTTAAAGAAAACTATTTATTGTAAACCATAACGGTTTATTTACAATAAAAATAAACCTATATTACAACTATTTACAATAAATCGTTTTCTTTTACTATTTTGATACCTTTATTGACCGCCACTCGGACTATCTTCCTACTAAGCTAATTATTATTTAATATTGTCCTAACATTTTAATATTATTTAAAAAGTTGTTAAAATTATATTTAAATAGAATTTTGTTGTTATTGAGATCAGATAATCTGAAGAAAATACCCAGCAAACATTGTTAAAATTAATAAAGGCATTTTTATAAAAAAACACCATGGGAAGATTACCAAAATCAGTAATTCCCAAACGTATATTCTCTTTGTAAGATATGTAAAGTGTTTCGAATTATTTGTTTGATGCCTAATTATTTTCCTTATTTTGAAATAATCAATTATATTATTAATAAAATATTAATTTTAATAATGAGTACTTCTTATTTTATTTTTTTTTTTTCGAATAATTCGAGCTTGTTTAATGGCGTAAATTTTATGGAGATGACTCGGTCATGATTTTGTTTTTATTTATTAGATGAGGCTTAAAAAGTAGTATTAAATCAAGTTTCATTTGCTTATTTACTTTTATATATTTCCTCTGATCTCTTGTGTTTCTCTATCAATATTTAGTTCTGGTTAAAACTCACACGATGGGACTAAAACTTTGAAATATATAACAAAAAAAAAAAAAATACAACAAGTAGCTATGTTGTATGTTTCATATACACTTGAAAATCTTGGGAAGGAACCACCCATTGGTGGTACTTCAAACATTAATTTAAATTAGAAGGTCCGTGACCATCTTCTTTTCAGACGCCTCGGAGGATTATCAGGGATTGTTTAGGATGAAAGATTAAGAATTAATGGGTTAGGATGGTTAAGGAGTTTGGACTGAAAAGACGCATCTGTTTTGGGTCAAATCTGCAACGAATGGGATGTTAAGGTCTTTGTGAATGAGTTTATTTGTAACGTAATAAGGAGCATCAACGATTTTACGTAGGATTTTGGATATTTAATATTGATAATGTCTTATTCATTTCGATAATTCTTTATTTCTAAAGTTAGCAACAATATTTCGATATTATTTTATCAAAAGATCTATATATTGTTTCAATAATATAAAATCCATTCGATCTTTGATAATGTTATTAATATCTATATCGATAATTGAAAAAGTATTCTAATATTGTTTTATTGAAATATCGATATTTTGTTTAAAAGCACTAGACAAATTTAAAGTGAAATAACGACATTTGGATTCAATAATTTAACATCCATTTCGACATATTTAATAATATCGATATGGAAGGTTATCAACAAGGTATTTCAATATTTCATTTTGAAAATTTCATACTCCTTACGGTATTTAACATTGATGATAATATCGATTATTTGGTTTAAAAAGATTGAGAAAGTTTTATAAAAAGCTTAAAAATAGTTTTTCTATATTTTAAATTGATAAATTCATGTTCCTTTCCATAAAGAAACTATATTTCAATATTTATTTTTATAGAAATATCGATATTTTATGAAAAGCTAAAGTAAGCAATTTCAATATTTTATTCTGATAAATTCATATTCCTTTTGATATACGACATTGTTACTAATATCGATATAGAAGATTAGAAAAACTATTCCGATATTTTCGGAATTTAATAAAAAAAGTACTTGCTATTTTCTCTCATTATTTTGTCACCATTTATCAATGCATTGGCAGTACCGACCATTGTTCTTGAGACAATTTGTAAATAGAAGTCTAAAAAAAAAAAAAAATGTTTTAAAAGAAAAAAAAATGAATAAACTAGAGAGGAATTCGGCGAAGGACGCGGTAGGGGAGAGGGATAATTGGAAGGCGGACGAACCTCTGTTAGCGCCGCAATAACTCACGGGGATCCTCCACCTCTTTGTCTCTTATCTTCGTCGGCCGCTGTCTCAAGAGGCTCTCATTATACCAAGATGGGCGATATCCCGGCGAGGAGCTGTTCAGTTAGTTTACATATATTACTTCCCCACCTTTTTTTATATTTTATTAATAATTATTAAATAAATCTCTAAATTTCCTTATCTTTGAGCCAAATCGTACTTATCATTTACTAAATATAGTTATCTTTAGGAAAATGCGTTTATGGATTAGTAACTGAAAGATGCGGATAACATTTTCAAAAATTGATATTAAGCCCTGTTTTCTTAATATTACCCACCTTTCCTTTATAATTGGGCAAATTCGATGAACTGTTTTTGAAATATTGCTGTATCAACGAAGCTGCTATCCGATAAAATTAATACTGTATCATTTTTTTTTCTTATCATTAAATTTTTTCAATTAAGACCCGAATTGGACTAGCCATTTTCAAAATATAGGTGAGCCACAGAAACTACTTTTGGGCATGCTTAAGAGACGGAATCTGATAAAATTGATAAAGTTACTAACGTATAGGTTCCAGTCATTCTAAAATTCCTGGAAACGAGAAAATACAAGAAGCTAAAGTAGTATGTCATAACTGTAAAACATAACACCCTCTTATATCCCCTCTACATATCTTTTTCGACCAATACTGATTAGGATCTTACTTCACTGACAACAAAATTGGACTCAATAAGATAATAACAAACTTTAAATCATAATCCCAACAGAGAGTTGTTGGGCCTTAAATGTAAAATGTTTTGCCATGTTAAATATTAGAAGTATAGGATTATGAGCAGCCCTATTTAAAGTCATGTTAAATGTATAAGAGATCCTAGCGGATTTTTTGATCAACCTGTTTTGTAACCTTTCTTTACAAAACTTCATGTAATTGTTTACTTCTAAGTTTTGACTAAAGTAATTTATTACAACATACCTAAAATGAGTGAAAACTAGAAGTTATGTGTAAGTTTGGTCAATGAGTGCCTTGTTTATTTTTTAACTGGCAAGGAAGAAAATCAAGATGAGCTAATTGACAACTGTCGTTACATTATTAATATTGTCATCTATTGCCTTATTAGTTTTAAAAACATCCAAAACAATACTAACACAATCAAAACACAAACGAGAAATTAACAACACGACAACAAACAAAATGGTGACGAGCTCAGCTGGTCTGTTGCATGACGTCGTTCTCCATTTAACAGAGCTAGCAGACTCTCAACCGTGGTATATGTTATGTCGTTCAAACACGATAAAATAAGGGATTATTTCTCCATTTAATATGTTGAACTAAAGATCATGAATACCGTTAGTGTTAACTGTGCCATAGCCTATCTCTGTGATTCACATCTTTGAGAAGTGTCCCTGATACAGAGGGATCATGTATCTGATTTGTGCATTATAAATTTTTATTAAATAACTATCATAACTTTTCATTAACATTAATTAATTATCCGTATCATCATCATATGCATTATCAAGAATTCTTTCAACTAATATAATCGATATAAAAAGTCAATAACTATTTTTTTCTTTTATTTTTAGTTACAAGGGCAATAATGACCATTCTTACTTTTTCCCCATAAATTTTAACATCATCATCTGAGTGCCAACCCTCACAATCCTTGAAAAGTTCATCAAAGTCAGATTAATGGTTCGAATGTTTATGTCCGATTCTTCACTATTCTTTCAAATACAATGACCTTAATACAGAAAATAAAGTAGACGTTGAGGATAAAGTAGGTACCATAGCGATCCTATAAGTGGACGAGTGGGAATTGGGTCGGTGTGAATGGAAGTATTGGGTCAGTAAAGGGCAACGGGTCCTTGCGTAACGCTGTCTCCGCTCTTTCTCTCAACTGTCATTCTTTATCTTTCCTTTCCTTTAAGCCATATCTCTTCAGCTCTTTTAAAGCACGTATTTAGATTTGCACTTATAGTAAATATTTTTTGTAATTTAATGTTCTGCTTATAGGTAATTGTACAGCATATTTGAATGATTTATTAAGGGAGAGCCAAACTTAATGTAATGCATACTTATTTTAACATGTGGTTGTGCCACTGGAACATGAAACTTAAATATTAATATTTATTACTTTTTATTTTATTTACTTTAATATTAATTTTTATGTTTAAATACATTATATCTGAGCTTTTCTTGCTCTAGTGCCCCTACTCTCCACTGGCTTTCAATGTGTCTGGAATCTTTGGGAGTCATTTACATTTCACTGATCTCTTTATCACCTACATTTCAGGGACTAAGCTCAGTTCAGATTTACGTAGGCTGAATGAAAATGTTGTTTACTAGTAATTTAGTATTGTTTTTCCTTCGTTTGATACAAATACTAAACCGCACTACGTATGGAAACGTTATCCTGTTTCAAATTGTTATAAAATAAGTTACAGTGGTAATTGATATGTCAAGAATGGTTGATATTCACTTGTCATGATCGATTTACGCTGAACAACTTAGTGTAAGTTGAATAGTCAAATGGAAAAACATACTTTCGCTAGTGAAAGTTGATTGTGAGCCATTTTTTCTCAATATTTCAAATGTATATGCTGCGCTCGTTGAATTGTAATTAAATTAGTTTTAATGAAATCCTCAATAGGTCTTGATATTTTGTGGTCAATATTATGGTTCAGTTATTTTATGTTTGATTTGGTATTCTGATGAACTGTTTATTTTATTTTATTTTTTTATTTAATTATAAAATATTAACTACCAAACAGAGAAAAAAATAACAAGGATATTTTAATAATTTTATAATCTGTCATAATTTACTTCCCCTAAATCGTAGGAACTAATTGACGGATATTATTAAAATAACTTTCTCAAAACTTATTAGAAAATATCAAGGGCAAGAAAAAAAAAATTAAATGGCTACTAATCTGTCGCTTAGTCACCCCTGTAATTATCTTAATTAAGCAAGTAATTACAACGTATATAAATATGAATATGTATAATCCTCAAAAAGTGCGTGTGTGTGTTTGTGTATACAAACATACAGAGTTAGTAAAAAAGTAATTTCGGTATTTTAGTATGATATAAAACTTTTTGTTTTATATACAAAAAATGAACTTTAAATCAGTCATCATCATAATCATCTTCCATTCTGATCTTGCCACTTTGGGATCTTTCTTGATACTTTTGACCATGTGTAGATTTGAGGTTATCGTTATTAATGAATAAATGAATGAAGTGTGTGCCATATAAGGGATGCAACATAGCTTCCCAACAATACTTCAATAATTTCATAGGTGTTACTGAATATGTGCGAAGTCTCTCATATTGTCGTGGTGGAACATAATTCTTTTGCGATTTTCCAATTCTGAGCACTCTTTCATTGCTTCTTCCTCCTTTCGTTGGCAGAAAAAATCTGAATTGACAGTTCCGTTGCTTGGAAGCAGCTCAAAATACATACCTTTGTCTACCCATGAAACTGATAACATGAACTTTTAATTATTGAATTTAGCTTTCAATATGGTGTATGGTATATGCTGGTTCATCATGTCTGGACCATGGTCTTTTACTTTTAGCTTTGTTGTAGACGATCCATTTTTCATCGGCAATAACTTGTGTAAGTGTCAGGCTAGGCCCTGCTAAAATATGTGAAGTTTGTGAAACTGGAGTTACAAATTTGAAGTAACCGTATGTTTGGAACGTTGTGAATTTTTGGCTAAAGTCAATTGAGCGGAAGTTTCACTTTATGTAATCTATATTATATTTATTTACGATTTTCTCTGATTCAGCTCTAACGAGTCTGACTAGGCGTATCAATGTACAATTGTTTGGTTTTTAATCTCAGCTTCGTTTTGTATTCATTTAAATCGTCTGGTAGAGCTTTTTTATTTTTTTTCCCCCTTTTTTCTTTTTCAATATCTTTATTGAAATTTACAACTATATATTATATAATACATTCTGTAAATTTCAGTAAATGGAGTGTTACAGGCGTGTAGAGAAACTACCCATTGGTAGCACTCTAATGACATTTTACAATAGCAGGTCTTGTGGCCATCTTCTTTTCAGGCGCCTTGGAGGATTGTCAGGAATGGAAGAGGATGCAAGATTAGAAACTAGGGGGTTAAAGGGTAGAAACATAGGGAACATAAAGGTCTTTATGTATGATTTTATTTGTGATAAAGTAAGGAGCATTGAGGATTTTACGAAGGATTTTGGATTGTAAGGATTGGATACGAGAGGAATTCGAAGGTTCAGTGGAGCCCCAAAGCTCAACTCCATATGTCCAGATTGGCCTTTTTAAAGTCATGTAGATCAGTCTTTTGTAATGTGTTGGAAGTTTTGACCGTTTGTCTAGTAAGTGTAATTGTCGAAATCGACGTGCTGTTTCCTGTCTTTGCAGTCTTGTTTGAAGTTTCCAGGTTAATTGTTTGTCCAGATGTAGTCCAAGGTAGCGGATCTGTTCGACAGGGGTAAGAGTAACATCATTAAATGAAACTTTAGGGCAGTTGGTAGGTTTACGACGAAGGGTAAAGGTGATTTGATGGGATTTTTTGGAATTAATCTTAATCCTCCAATTACGACACTATTCTTCGAGGTTTGTGATATGGGCTGGCAGAACTTAAGTTTCGAATTTTCGAAATGATTTCTCTTAAGTACCTTTTATCTTGTTTATTTAAAATTATTATATCTGTCATTATTAATGATAATAAAATGGATTAATATAATCTATGAGAGAATTTGATCATTACCTATAGTAGAACGAAATATATTTATTTTGTCGGTAAAAAAACAAAAAAACAGAACTGTAGTGCAGATAGTTTAGATAGTTATGACTCGTATTAGAAATAACCTATTAACATTGTACGAACAAAACATCAATAACGAGGAATAAACTGTATTAAATGCAAATAATTTCGAATCGAATTTGGGTGGTTAGTGAAAGTTGTATGCTCGCACTACACTATTTTATTACTTAATAGCACAGTTTCTGTGTCTTTTTAATAATGAATAATGAAGTGTAAAATAGTTACTCGAACCTTAAAAAAAATTGTATTTATCTATTTTGATTTTTTTTTTTCATAATTATTCATATATACATATCTTATTTTTCTGGTGTCATGTTTGTTTATTATTTTCTTATTGTTAGGTTTTAAAAGGATCAAGGAAATTGATGCTGTGACTCAATGCTACCTAGTCAGTTTTACGGTTCCCACGCACAATGATTGCACCTCTGTCTTAGAGGAAAATATATCATCAAGTTAAAGATGTGATATACAACAGTGGTCAGAAAGCTAATAAGACAGTTGTATACAATATCCAACAATTGCTTGTAGTGACTGCTGATCCCAGATACTGATATCGTGTGGTCAGCACTACGGTTCAGTTGTCCTGTTGTCATTATGATCTATCTTGATGATCTTTCAAGATATCTCGGCGCTTAACATCTTTTGATTTACCCGTAAATACTTGATGGGAAGACTTCCTGGTCTGGGTCTCTGTTGAGAATTAGGTTTATATGCACCTACAGCATGTATATAATTTTATATATTTAACCTTTTATTTATGTATTATAATGTACAGCTGTAAATAGCAATAAATAAATTTAAAAAAAAAAACTTTTTATTTATTTTGGGTATGACTGTTTATCCTGCTCTGTATTCAAGGAGCCGCCTAATTCAATTTCTAATAATTGATTTCGGGGGGAAAAAACAAAAAAAAATTAACATAAAAACTTCTTTAGGATTTTTGATTGCTTCATTTAAGAAAAGTGGGTTAATTTTAATTTTAATTTAATTATTATAATAATTAATTAAATAATTTACTATGTAATAATAATCATTTTTCAATTTGATTTGCTGTTGACAGCCAATTTTTTAACTATATATTAATATTTACAAAATTTTAAATTTGAGATCAGGTAAAATTATCATTTTAAACTTTATATTAGATTTATACTGTATTTTGTTTTTAGAATAATGAATTTGAAAATGTTTTAACTCCCCGAAACATTTCGGGTTCAAATTTTAAAAGAAACTAATGTAGTAAAAATGGTTAATTTTCTTCGAAAAAAAAAATTAACATCGCTTTAAATCTTCGACTTATTCCTGAGTGTGTTTAATTTTATTTCTTTGTAAATTTTAAATGTTGAAATTGAGATAAACGAATCAATGAAAGAAAAATGGAAATCTGAACCGTTACAATACTTCAGGCGTAATGTTCAGTACTTTGCAAGGAAGTACTGATTCTGAAAGGCTTGTGCAAGGAGGTGCTTGACTGAAGGCTACGGTAGCAGAATAAATAATTATTTGCCACATCTGGTCTTGAACCCAGATGTGTTCCCCGAGTCCTTCGACTTAGTAGTACTGTGCCTTACTCATTGACCCACCCTGCTCCCAAATAAATTAATAGTTTAAATTAAGATGTTTTACCAATTTATTATAGAATACATTGGAAAGAATAGTCACATAAACTTAGGTCATGGATTCCACGCTTCTATAAATTGCTTGTATCTACTGACAGAAAAAAAAATTACTAAATTTTAATGAATGAAAGGATCTCTCACACAGGCTACCATTTTATTTTGTTTTACTCTTGTTCTCTGAATGCCTAATTTATAGCTTAGGGCCTAAATTAGAAATCCAGTTCACCTCCTTCCTAGCCTGTCATTAAATTCTAAATGCCAAGAGCTGACCGTCTTTTCGGAATTGTATTTTAGTTCAAGAAATAATTTTGGCCAGTCTTGCTAGGATCAACAATACTGTGACTATATACTTGTACTTGCCTCCGGTTATACCAGTAATAATAGAAGTATTAATTAAATAGATTACTGATTTAATGTATTGATGGTTTGAGAGTGGTTTATTTTATTACTAACATAAACTTTAATGATCAACTTTTTATTTAAAAAAACCTCTAATGATTCGGCCATTATTTTCAAGGAGACAACCTTAACCATTGATGTTATAATTCATTAAATTGTCTTTTTTGCAAGCTAATTGCCCATTTCTTTCACAATTTTTGTGAATTTTTTTTTTAATTGAAATTATGTGGTTTATATAAGACATGGGGAAATAGCCTGCAAAGAAGACAATTTAATGAATTATGACATCAATGGTTAAGGTTGTCTCCTTGAAAATAGCCTAAGGGCCGAAGTTGGAAGTTTTTCAAATAAAAAGTTGAGAGAAAAAGTTGATCATTGAAGTTCATATTAATAATAAAGTATTAATTAATTTGTTTCACCATTTGACCTTCACTATTTTACGAAATACGCTATCATACAAAGTGTCTTCTGCTAAAATATTAAACCAATTGTGCTTATTTTATTTATTTATATCTTGAACGTTTCGGGGATATTGCGTCCCTTCAAAAATTTAAAACATCCGTGTATCCGACATCATTACTTTAGCTATCACCATAGTGTACGATAGGAAACTCGAAGTCACTACCACCTACACATACCAGTGGTCTGTGTTAGTTGCATGTGGTAACGAAGTGAAATATACGGTCACCGTTATATTTCTTGCCTATTTTATATTGATTGTCTTCTTGTATATAATAATATTGTGGAATAATACTCCTTCTCATGTCTGGATAAGTTAGCGCCACAGCGAGACCTTCAATGAGATTCCTCGCCAGACCTGGAGCCTTTGCTCCCCGGTACATTCCCTCAGGAGCAGACATTCCTGAGAGCTGTGGAATTTCCTGCGCGGCCTTGGTACTGCACCATCGAGTAACGACCTCACCGAACGACTAACGGACTACCCTTCCATCCGTTCTAGCCTCTTTTAGCTATTAACATTGTTGTCATAGGTGTGTGCTAGTGTGCGAGTTGCGCAATTACTTGAATTCTTCTAGTTATAATCTTGTTTATAAATTGTGAACGAGTGACAACGGGTTACTACTATCAATAATAGATGCATCAACATTATTCGTTCACAAGTGGGTTCAATCACGAACTAATTTTTTCCCACATTCCCTAACTAAATATTTTCGTAAACGAAGATTATTAGTTGACCGAATCCAATTGAATATACAAAAAAATGCAGAAAAACTATTAGTAACCTCAGTTATTAGTGGTTACTAATAGTAACAGTAACAGTTTTTCTATTAATGGTATCATTCTTGGCCACCACTCGGACCATCTTCCTACATTTTTATATAGTCCTGTATGACCGACCACCAAAATTTAATGGGAACTATCAAAAGATAATCCGTGATTTTTTGGATATTTTATTACGACTTCTAATTTTTTAAATAGTCAAATTCTTTATCAAAGGTCAATATATCCACTTTTATAATAATAATTTATTCATTTGTTTATAGGCCAACCCCCGTACAAATAGTGTTAGCATGTAAAGTACATAATTTAATATTCATTGTTATAATTAAATAATAATAACAATCAACAAACTATTTGATTATAATATAAGATAATAATCAAACAGTATACCCAAATGGTGAATTAAAATTCTATAATAATAATTTATATAAGCTCGTAACAAACAGTAAACCCAAACTGCGATTATATACATTAATCAGAGTGAAAAAAACACAACAAAAACAACATTACTTAATAAAATAAAAGAAACAAAACCTATACATCTGATTGTGAAGAGAGCTATCCTGCTCTAATTATAAGGCTTTGTGTTACATTTATAAAACGAAGTTTAAGATTCGATTGTGAGGTTAAAGACAAAATTTCATACAACTGGTTTTGGTTAATATAGCTTAGTTCCGGCATTTTTCGGATTCGGTTCTCATGATGTTAAGAAATTGAAACAATCCTCCAGAGCCGTTCCATCAGAAGCTGGACAAAGCTTCTGAGGATCCAAAGTATATTTGTGTGGACCGACATTACAGTAATTGCATATTTACCGTAGTCGTAGTTGGACAATTATTCTCAAGTCAGTCATAGGGATAGGGGTCATAGGATTTTTAGGTAGCTTTGAGGAGCATCCATTTTACTGAAGACTACTGTACCACGGGTACAGGTCGATACTTGGAATAACAGAAGATCTTTATCTTCGACAAATTCCCTGTATCTATCAAAGATCTCCTCCATTCTAATTTCGATAGGTACTGAATCATTGAATAGTATCGGGTCAAACATTTCAATAGTTTTCTTATCTGCGTAATTATATTACAAACTCATACGGTTGTTACTGTCTAGCTGCATTAGCTTTAATAACATTATTTCACGAAGCGAATGCAACATATACACTTTTGTTATCTTATTATTAAAAAAACAAGAATGGGAGCATCTCATGAAAAAACCCTATACTTTTCACTAGTGAATGCATTAACGTAAGATAAAAAACTCAGTTGTAGTCTGGGGTATAACCATACAATGAAATAAATGGTAAGAAAAGTGATGGTGTAACAACCATATTTTTTTTAATAATTAGTTATGAAATATAAAATAAAAAAATAAACATGTAAAGGTTAATAATTCAGGGTGTTATAGAATGATGTAGTGTTTGAGTGCGGATTCAAAGTGAAAGTGGACTAGCTTATAAGGTGACTTGCATTCAAAAGGCATGCTTTATATGGAAAAATGTGGACATACTTTGAATTGTTTCGCACTGTTATTTTTTTCCACTTTGAATGTTTCTGGGATTATCATCTATTATGTTTCTTATTTGGATGCGTCGCCGTTTTCGATTGCATGTTTTACAAATACTGTATGCTCAATTCTTTTCTTGCATAAATTATTTAGTAAATATTTTATTCGATCCACAAATTGTTTTTAAATTAAGATGAATCATTATATATTTGAAA
>NW_027105487.1:1339169-1377656 GCF_000696795.3 Halyomorpha halys
ATTTTCTACGATTAATTGTTAGTTTATTTCATCGATAGCGTATCATTTGCTAGTCCATACTATTGAAAAATATCTTGGAGGAAGGGAAGGAGATCTGTTATAATTATTTTAATATTTACAAATTGTTAGAAAATTGTCCTAAGAAATAGGTATTGATAGATTCTTTGTCACACAGGTTTGCAAACGATTTTGTGATGCGAATAAAAGATGATGGTTGAATCTTGGTTTAATTTTTTTTTTTATAAGATGAAGTTAGTTACTAATATTTAGTTAATGTAACCAGAATGATTTTGTAAAATTCAGTTACAATTGTTATATTCTTAATACATACACTTTTTTTTTCATAGTTTTATAAAAAGTTGTTATAAATAAAGACTATTAAGCTTTGCCTTCAAATTATAAACGTTAATTTCCAATTAGTTTGACCAATTAGATGTTTTTCTTCCCAGACAGGCTTTTTAAAAGTTAGTTTTTATTTATTTGTATAATTCTTGTTTTATTTTATGTTGTCATTATATTGTTGTTTATTTTCTCTGTGTCATTCTTTAGTTGATAATTGTATATAACCCTTTTAATGCTAACCGAGAATAAGCAATAATAAATAATAAAAAAAAAAAATTGAAACCCTTTTCAACTGTTTACTTTTCATGCTACGTCAGAATCTAAAATTTATATTTTAAAAAATACCGTCTGACATCTGTCCTTGACTTTTCTCTGATTACCAATTATTAGAGTAGCCATTTTTTTTTTTAAGGTAAACCGGAACACTTTTTTTTTTTTAATAGTGTAATTGTGTAATCATCTATGATATTTTATAAATTTATTTTGAGATATTATTTTTTTGAACGCTAATAGTAAAGACGCCATTACCTCTTAGCGATAGGTCATTAAAAGGCCTAAAATAAAATAACATTGTTTTAGTGTGAAGTAGTTTCGGGGGTGGAGCCTTGCTTGAAAATTATTAGTGTATTTACTTAAATATGATGAAAACAATCCAATGATTAAATATTATACAGTCTAGTACTTAACAAGTGTACTATCAATTTTTTTTTTGTATGCTACCATATCAATACAATGAAACATTATATACATATAATAATTCATTTTAATTTTTTGTGGGAAACTAAATTTACAGATGTACATAAATGATACATTATGTATTAGGTATATTATACTTATATTATTCAACGTCTTTAAAAATTTGTATTTGTAAATTTAATTTCTTGGAATAGCGGAAAAGTGACTTACGCCACTTTCATTTTGAGCGACGTATTTATAGTCAGCAGACAAGTTTTAAACGGGAACTTGAAGCTTTCTTAATCGTACAAAATTTTTATTGTTATACCTCCTTTAATTTTTTTAAAATATTTAAATACATATTTTTATTAAAAATGAAGAGATAATTATTTATTAAAAACTTTTCTTTGAATAAAAAATTCATAAGTATTCGTGACTTACACGATAAATTGAGGACCCGTTGTTAGTTTATCTTTTGAGCAAGCGTAGTGCGCGCTAATTATAATTGTAGTTATCAATTGAAATTGTAACTGCGCCAAAGTATTATAATTATTTTTTATTAAGATGATTTTATACTACATTCTTAACTTGCATAGACCATTTATTTTTTATCCATATAAAGTCAATCGTGATGAAAAAAAAATTAAAAAACAAAACATATATTATAATTATAATCCGGCGTTTAAAATGTCAACATTGGCAGAGAAATTTGTTTAAAACGTATTACTTATTTACTATAAAAAGTTTCTTATTTTTTTGTTAAGCAAATAAATCAAATATCATATGTTATAAATGAGTTGTAATATATATTTCTAAACCATCATTGTATCGATATTGCTACATGGTTTATAGAGTTAGCACATTTACTGTTATGAACATGACTGAACTGTAAAAAAAAAAAGTTTGGAATTATTTTGGGCTAGCATAGTTTACGAAAGTCACAAACTGTGATCCAATTAAAACAGTAATAATAGTAGGATAAGGTATAACCCACAATAGAACATATGAGTAGTAACTAAGTACTGGAACATTACTGTGTGGATAACCACGCATGCTTAATGTTTAAATGAGAAGAGAGTTGGATGATTTCTTTTAAATTTATTTTAATTACTTCTGCTGTTAAAGAAGTAGAATATAATAATAATGATGGTTTGTAACTTTCGATCTTTTTCCTTCAGTTTTAATATAATATGTAATACTTGACTTTATAATTTATTCTCATTATATGCAACAGTAATTGCATAATATGTGTCAAATTATTATTTAATTAAATATAATAATACACACTTACATTAAAAGTTGCTAGTTACAAATAATTTTCTAATTTTCTTTATTAACTATTATTAATTTTAATTATTTACAAACAATTATAAATAGACAGACAAATAATTTGTACAGAATAATTAATAACAAATGGTCTGCGGAATTTCCCTTCAATAAAATATATGTTATTTGTTATATATTTCCGCCCTATTCTTACTGCTAGAGGCAACGTCCAGAATTCTATGAACGTAATTTTTTTTTATGACAGTAATAAAATTTCTTAAGTCTTAGTCTCTCTAAATGTCAATATTTAAACACTGACCTCCCCCCCCCCCCGCATCATGGTAATTTTTTCCCGTTTAGTTTAGTTTGCAGTCCGCAGGTGTTCCTCGGTCCCATCCTCTGTACAGCTGGCATCTCAACCAATCCTAACACTATGCTAACAACAAACAAGTGTGCTCTCAGTTAATAATTACCCTTTAATTGCATCCAGAAATCTCCAATGCCATATCACAACTCCCGAAGAATGGTGTCAAGATTGAAGGATTAAAATAAATCAAATCACCTTTACCCTTCGTTGTAAATCTACCGACAGCCCTACAGTATCCTTCAATAATGTTGCTATAACCCCTGTGTAGAACAGATCCGCTTGCCTTTGGCCTACATCTAGACAAACAACCTGGAATCCTCAGACAAGACTGAAAAGACGGAAAACTGCACGTCGATTTAGACCATACCAATCAAACGGTGTAAGCTTTCAATCTTGTAATAGAGGCCTTTTGTAATAAAGGCTGATCTACATGACTGCAATAAGGCCAATCTGGACATACGGAGTTGAGCTTTGGGGCTCCACTAAACCTTCGAATTCCTCTCGGATCCAATTCTTACAATCCAAAATCCTTAATCCTCCTTACTTTGTCACTAATAAAATCATCCGTATAGACCTTAATGTTCCATATGTAACCGATATAGCCCGAATCAGATATCATCCCATCCCATATAAACCCACTAGTTTCTATCCTTGCTTCCTCTTCCATTCCTGACAATCCTCCATGGCCCCTGAAAAGAAGATGTCCTCGAGACCTCATAATGTAAACATTTTACTAGAGTGCTACCGATGGGTAGTTTCTCTACTTGTATCAAACCATTATAGTCTTACTTCAAATTTACTAGATGTGTTTTTATGTTAATTCAGTTATAAATTTCTATAAATAAATACTTTAGTGTGTTTGCGGAATCATTTAGAAAGTTACAAAAACAATTTCTGTGATTTTCGAGCATTTTCTTAAAATAGAAGGTTCAAGTTATTCCGATTTTAGTTAGTATGTTTCCTTAGATTATAATTAAAATTAACCATATATTTATATTTGATGTTGAAATAATGTTTTTTTTTACAACAATTGTTCTACCAATTATGTACGGATTCAAACAATCGATTCTTCAAATATTAAGGAGATTCGTGCATTTAACGAACTAATGACACCAATCTTGTCCTTGTATTTAGAAGAGAGTAAATAAGTCTCTGCGCTAGTGTAAAATATTTTGTTATGTTCCGAAAACAGTTATTGTTACCTATGCATGTTGGGGTGATAGTACAAGAATCGAACATAGGACAGATGGTTCCGCTGATAGACATTATTGGAGAGGCATGAGGATGCCAGGTCTGACCACCACCGCATCCGAATGTGCTCATTATAGTTCTGTTTGTGATTCAGCTGCTGTGAGCTGTGCGCTCCTGATAGTCATCTCTGATCGCTATCTTGTAGCGCTTATCCCTCATTGATGTCCTCTTTTGCTGAATAATGAGGCTTTTCATAGCTCTGGAAACAGTGTTTGTGCTCCCTCTGCAGTTATTCTTCTGTTTAAGTCATTCGGATGACGTATTCAATATTTCTAAGAAGAGTTGTAATAAAAATAAAATAAAAATCATCGTTTCCATTCCAGCAGCTGACAATTGTTCTATGCATCCTAAGCTTCTATGCTTTATTTCTTTATGAATGCTGGGAGTTTAAGTTTAAGGATAATTATTTAAGTTTGAGGAATAAAGTAATGATGTGCCTATAACTTATTTCATGATGGGGGATATATCTAAAATATTGCTCTACACCACTCCCCTTTCGGTTTTACGACCCAGACGTCTCTCGTAGATGAGGCAGGGGCGGTTGGGGGTAAGAGCGATTTATGAATTATCGCGGGACCGAATCTGCCGGCTGTTTCGCTATTTTCCGTTTGTTTCCTTGTTCTTGGCAGGATCCCAGCGCTCGAGTGTCCTGGAGGTTATGTTATACGCACCCAACTTCTTTTTATGGCCTGTTTTCATGTCCGTTTTGTTTTGACTCTCTTCCAGATTATTTTCCTCAAAGTTTTTTTTTTCCAGTTTATTACGTCTATATTATTTATCTGTAAGTTTTAACTGGTACTTTTTAATATATATATATTTTTCCTATTATTTGATATTTTCACATTGTATTTATCACTAGCCGGTTTCCTGTCGCTTTAACATGGACTTGTTGTGTTGCCAGAGAAACACCATATGGTTTTTTTCTCGTTTATGTGAAAATTTTTAAATATTTTTAGTATTGTAAAACTACTAATAATTTAGTTTCGATACTAACAAATATTATAAGTATTGTATACCATAAGAAAATTCAAACATTCTAGTCATTTATTGTCTTTTTATAAGATGAATTGTTTCAATATTAGTTAATCAAGATTCCTGTTATTTGTTTTTTTATTTTCAATAATGGATCTTAGTAATTGTTGTAAAAGCTTGGCAAGAAATTAAATGTAAAATTACCTTAAGTTAGTGAAGATATCTGACAAAGATGAATTAAATTCCTTGTGCTGGAATTATTATTCAGTTAGAATTTTGATCGTTTTGGAATTATTTGTGAATATTTCTCATTTTTTTAGTATTAATTTATAGTCCAATCAATTAAAGATTAATTAGAGAATTTCTAACAATTGACTATAATTTTTCCCTCGAGGCTTCCGCGCTTTGTCTACTGGGGTAGTGAGTGTCTCATAAGGACCAGCAAGGGATTTCCGTGTAATGTTTTGGGGAAGACCAATAAATTTGCTTATTTATGTTTTTTAGCTAGTGTGCTCATAACAAATTTCAACTTAATGCTTCTCACTTGAAAAACACGTATTTTTCTATTTAGAAGAGTAGTTATCTTGGATTTTAATTTTGATGATTTTTTTTGTTACTCGCTTCGTTTTGAAATTAGAGCTTGTCAAGGTGGTATGTAATCCAGTAAAATACGTACCAGAAACAGATTCTGTTCGATAAAATTAAAATCACAAAGTTGAAAGTTGTCAGTTTCTCAAAAAACATTAGTTAGTCATTTTTATAACTATTATAAAATTTTCGAGAACTGTTTCTGCTCTCTATTTATCTGGAATACATTCCGTCTAATAATTTCGGCTGAACACATCGAAGAGACTAAACAAATAATTATGCGAATCAAAATTGTTGGTGTAAAATTATACATTAAAAAAATTATGTTAAAAACTCACTTTTTCTTGATTAAGATTAATGTTACTTAAAAAATGAAATACTAGGAAAGAAAAACCAAAAAGGTGTCATTCATTATTTATGTATTTCCGGAAAAAAATTTGAAATCGCAAATATGAAATGCTTGTTCAGCACCACTAAGAAATATAAATAAACAATTTTTAGAACTTCTCCAAAACTTTCCAGGCAAATGTTCCCAAAGCCATTTCAAGTATTATGGATATTTATCAGCCCTGAAATAAAAAACTTGAAGGGTTTGTTTAAATTCATATTTTAACATTTTTTTTTTTTTAAATAAAACTAAATAATTTTTATGTGATAGTCAATTTTATATGATAATTAATATGCCTGTCGAAAGGTTTCTGGTCTATCTAAATATAATGAGTGAGTAACAGGATGGTGACAATTTAGTGAATAAAAATTTTGTTTGGTATCTGTCCTGTGCCTGAAACTAATTTATTAGTATTGATCAAATTGTAAAATTGATAGTAATTGATCATTTCTCTAATTTGTAAATATATCCATATAACAAATTATTTTGTCAGGAAATGAAATGTGGATTTACCGTATAGATTGTGTAAAGCTTATAAACTCTAGGAATGAAACCGGCTGATTTCGGCCAGACGTTCTTCCTGAAAGTCTTAGCTGAGTGGGAAATGACCATGCCGTCTAGACTGCCCAATGGGAAGGTTGAATAGCTCTCATTTGTCCTCACTTATCATCATTACTATTATCCCATTACAAACTTCATCCAGAAACGCTGATAGTTTGAGTTTTTTCTTTACTTTTGACCAATATTGTATAGAAGGAATGAATTCTTCCATTACGGATGAATTAAATAGTTTCTGCCCTCAATTTGTGATGATATTCTGTTTTTAGTGTACTGTTTTTGTTACTTGTACCAACAGGGTGTTTACGTTGTTAATAAATGGTAATAAAAAAAAAATTAAGTTGTTATAAGTACAATCCGATTTTTATAATCACCTTAATTTTTTTAAATCTAAATTTGGAATTAAAGTGTCAAAATTCCATTTTTTTACTCTAATATATGATAATAATCCGACTCAAATGACATAAGAAGACGCAGAAAAATGTTTTTCATGCGGCTTTCAGAAAATGAAAAGTTAATAAAAAAAATAAGATTAAAAGGGCTTACCTATAAAACAAAATTCTATTAATGATAAAATTAATATAAATTATGCAGATGAAATTACCGTTACAATTATATTAAATTGGTCATACATATTCTTAAAGAATTTGAAGGCATCCAGAGAAACAAAAACAAACACCATATTCCTTCCCCTTACGATATATTCCATTTAAGATAAGCAGAAGTAAAAATAAAATAAAAATTCGAAAAAGGAATTAATAATGAATGTGATTAAAAAACAGGAAAAAAAAGTCTGGGCAATAACACAAGTATTAGTTGTAGGGGAGGCCTTAGAGATAAGAGTTAAGAGGTTTGAGTTCATCCAGTTCATTATAATACAGTGTAATCTCGGTTATCCGAATTCCGGTATTCCGAACACTCCAGTAATCCAACTAGAGCTGAAAAAAAATTTTAAAAAGTTACTTTTAAGAAAACTTAGCAGGCAATATAACATTGTTGTTTTCAAATAAATGTTCATATGTATAAAGGAAAATTTTAACTGCTTGATCTATAAGCAAGTTATTGTAATTCATAATATAATATGTAATACATAATATATGTATAAGTCATTTTATAAAACTTATAAATTTTGTTGTAAACTCATTTTTTTTTAGTCACGTTTTAAATAAATCCATACAGAGATTTATTTTTCATTTTTATTTATTTTATTTTTTCACTTATAAATGAGCAATCTTACAATTTTAAAAATTAAATTTACTTACCATTAGTAAGAATGTAAGAGAAATCAATAGTGTTGCCGCCCAAAAATACTGCTAGTGACCAGTCACCAGTGTTGTATCAAACTGACCAAAAAAGAAAAAAAAACACCAACTTCTTTAAGAAAGATTAATTATTTAAAACTTCAAACTGTCTAATTTAAAAAATAAGAAAAGAAGAACATTAAAAAAATAAATAAATAAAAATAGTTATGTTCATTCATGTTGTTGAATTTTTGTTTTGTTTCTTAATACATTAATTAAAATTAAAATTAAATAAAATAAATTAAAATTAGTACATTAATGTAAAGAATACATGTACAATTGGATAGACATCACAATGAAAAATATATTTTATTAAAAAGCCAATAAAAATTCTAACCAGTTTGCTAATTTTATAATATGGTAAAATTATTTTAGTTTATTGATCCTGAAGATGGGGGAAGAGCTCCAAAACTTTGATAATTTTTTTTTTAATTATGATATTATCAGGAAGGAAATTTCACAGGATTTTGTAGTAGATAAGAAGGCAGACATTTTGTGTTTGTTGATGCTACATTTGATTTTTCTTCTTATTAGGTTTTCTAATTATGGATTAATTATAAGTAGGTAAATAATATATCAGTTAATAAGGTCTTTAGATAAATTAAACTTTATCTTTAACTTTTTGGTGGGTATATCAAATTTGGCCGATTATCATTCTACTGGATATGTGTTTTGGAAGCATAATTTGATAAGGCTGAGAATTTTACGTTTCTTAACAATTTTGGCATCTTATTATTTAACTAAGGAACCTCTTTTAATATTTATTTATTTTTTAACTCCTATAATATCACTAGTATGGCGACGATCAACATGAAATGAAAAGTTTTATTGCTTGTTCTTCGTTGTTTGTACGCTTGTAGTTATCGACTGATACTATTAGCTTTCATTTTAAGAAACGCCACAGGGCATTTTCGTTCTCTCTGGTTCACCGAGGCCCGCAGTCCCAATTGAAAATTTATGTGTGAACTTATTTATTGTTAGAAGAAGTGATAATAATTTTATTAGAAATTATTACTTTCCTTCTTTTTTATTTTTAAATTAATTGATTTGAGAAATCCCTTAAGTATTACAAATTCATTTTTAACTTTTTCACAAAGGTTTGGAGATTGTTATATTTTGATAAGCTAAATCATTTTTACATATTTATTGGTGGTTGTTATTTTCTTATTTCTTTTGTTGGCTATTACGTTAATTAATTACTGAGTGACTTAACTTCAATGGCTTTTAAGTAGTTAGGTATACTGATTTGCAATTGAAAGTAACAATGATGCATTTTATTGATAAGATGAATATAATAATATAAAGAATATTATTTAATTATTTTTATTTCACCTAACTACGTTTCGGTGTTTTTTCCTCATCTTCAGATAATATAATTCCTTTAATTATACGATTCAATTCTAACATATCAATTTGTATACCATTAAAATGTATACACTTTTTTACCTTATTGTTAGTTCTATCCATTTCTTAATTGAAATTTTCTCATAAACTTTATTAATTTATATATTCTTCCAATGCTATTAAACTATATAATAAATTAAACAATATCATTCTCTTATGCCATCCTCTGTCTTTCCTTGTCGTAAAAACTAAGAGTTGTCTGTATGGATCTATTTAGAAGATTGTGCAATGTTTGGTTACCTCTATGTTGATGTATCTAGACTGAATTTTATTTATTTACATATTTATTCATTCAAAGTTAATATTATTGGTTTAATATGGAGAAAATGTATTATTACATTATTTTGTTGATTTAATCAGACAATAACTATCTATTTTACCTATGTATTATGTCTGCGTAATATTTCGATTTTTTGTATGTCACAGTTTATAGTTTACAGTTTTATTGAGGTTTCTGATTATATGTATTAATATTCTTCTGATTTTTGTTTATTCTGTCATTTACATTATGTATAATCAAAAAGAAAATAACAGATTTTTTCTGTAAAAAAGTAGTAACCGAAAACACTCCTTTTACAAGTTTTTACTTACGACCACTCATACGTTGGGCAAACTAATTTAAATACCATAACGACTCTTACTTTTTTAATTGGTTAATAATTGATTCAGGATCATTCAAATTTGAGTTATTAGTGGTTTTGGGTCACCTTGAACCTTTACTACTTAACCAGGGTTATTTTTTAAATAATTTTTTTCTCCCTGAAAATTCGGCCTAAGTAACTTAATGGATTTTAAAATCACCAATCCAAATAACTTCAATACTTCTATTACTCTTTTCTTTACGGGCCATTACTTTCCATTTTCACAAACTTTCTTTTCCTTAGCACAATAGCATCTCCTTAGTAAAGCCAAGTAAAGCCTTGGTGAGATTCCATAAAACCAGATCCCGTCCTTCTGACTTCCTAATTCATATCCATGCATAATTTTGTTGCATATAAATTATTTATTTTGTATGAGGAAAAATATATAAAAATCAATTATTATTAACAGAATTCAATCTATTTGGAACTCCTCTTAAATGTCCACTCTCGTACTCGTCCCTATTTAAAAACTCCGTGTCTTTCTTCACCCTTTCAATATCCCTGGGCTCAAAGGAGAAAGAATAGAAGATAAAAAGCTAATATTAAAAAAATTTGTTTCAATAACAATACTAATTATATTTTTAAAATTTTAAATGCAATTCTTCGTTTCTGTAAGAATTAGTGCTTCATAAAAAACAAAACTATATCGGATAAGACAGACGCATAACACTATAAAAGATATGAATAATATCAATTTTTACTGCAGCATTGTAAGGTTTATATTGAAGGCACCTGGTATTATATCAAAAGACAATAACTTATTTATATTTATTTATTGATCTATTCATTAATATTTATGAGGCGACTTAATAAATTATAAGC
The DNA here is from genome assembly GCF_000696795.3 of Halyomorpha halys. Classification (NCBI taxonomy): domain Eukaryota; kingdom Metazoa; phylum Arthropoda; class Insecta; order Hemiptera; family Pentatomidae; genus Halyomorpha; species Halyomorpha halys. The sequence goes on from NW_027105487.1 coordinate 1,349,745, forward strand.
TTGATTAGCAAACTGCTAAAGTAAGGTTTTAGTTTGGCCGAAAGTGATTTGAATACAATGACAAAAAAAATAAATCGATTTTCGCTGTGATTAATATTGAATTCAATGTATTGTAGTCGATAGTTAATTAGTCGATTAAAAGTTGTAATACGCGTGTATTATTCATTTAACATTGTAACTATTATTCATGAGCGAATTAATTAGTTGATAGTGCGATAGTTTTTTTTTTTTTGTTTATTTTTTAAATCTAATTATTACGTAATATGATCAATACAAAGGCTGTTTAATAATTATCAAGCTCCATGGAGACATTGATAGTGATAATTACAGTACTGTCGGAGCCAATGTCATCATGTAAACTATGACATTTACTGTCGTACTATTATGATTCACTTGATAGTTGGTAGTATTATCAACTTTCTACGCGAGATTTGATAGCGAGGTTAGGTTCACTGCTAGCATGTAAACTTAACCTTTCATAATGCCTTGCAGTTGTGTTTGTAATTAGAGAACAAGCATTAGATATCTGTTACGTGCAAATAGATCTGAACTTCTTATGTAAGTACCTGGTTGGATGAAGCAGCGAAAGATAAAATAGTTTTATGTATGACTTTAGGCATACCGCCATAATACTAATTGTTTATCTTATCGAATCATATTAATTTAATAATAACACTCTAACGTGTCGTCTGTTTGATCATAACTTAGCCTAAATTTGTCAAGAAATAAGTTAAAAACAATATTAGGTCTCTTCATAGGTTACCTCCCTTTGGATATTGTCTCAAAAATATGACATTCCAAGCCTTCTGTGTTTTGTGGGTGAAAAAGGTTTGAACATATCCTTAGTGAATTAAAGCTATCACCTCTTTCGGATTGCTTAAATTTAAGTTAACTTATAAAATCTAGTGAAATTTCTGTGCAAATTACAAATTTTAAACTTTATGCTACTTACATTTTCTTGTATTAGTTATTTTTATTGTTTTGTTTTTATTTCAATCACGGTAATTACCTAGGTTTATACTTCACCCTGATTAAGTGTAGCCTACACCCTGACTCGAATGTAGGCAGAGACGATGGAACTTGATAGCTTTTAATTATTAGTGAATTTCTGTCTATTGACTGCAATCACTGAAAACTATTTGTATCAATAATAATTAATACTACATGCAAAGTTACTTAAAGTGGTAAGTGAAATTTTCGTAACTTTCTCAGTCAGTATTCAAGTAACTTTGCATGTAGTATTAATTATTATTGATACAAATAGTTTTCAGTGATTGCAGTCAATAGACAGAAATTCACTAATAATTAAAAGCTATCAAGTTCCATCGTCTCTGCCTACATTCGAGTACTTAATCAGGGTGAAGTATAAAGCTTGGTTATTACCGTGATTGAAATAAAAACAAAACAATAAAAATCATTATTACAAGAAAATCAATAGATAAAAAATACTAAAATATTACGTAAGAACCTAAAATATAGGAATAATAAGAACTAATAAAAAATAGATAACATTATTTTTTTCATTGATTTAATGTAATTTACAACGGTACAAAATAATACAATAAGTAAATATGTTGCATGTTTCATATGCACTTGAAAATCTTGGGAAGGAACCACCCATTGGTGGTACTTCAATATAATAACATTATGGAAACATTTTTTAGCATTGTACTGCAAATACAAGACGTTTCCAACTTTTTTTTCTCCCGGTTTGCTTTCCATCTGGTGTTTGGTCTCTCACTTTCTTTGTTAGCAGATATTCTATGTATGCAACAAAATCAAACTAGGACATAATGATATAATAAATATTGACTTTTTTTTAAATTTTCAATATCTCTCTTAATCTCTCAAGTTTTAAGGTTTGTGATACGCTTTCATGTGCAAATTTTTAATTTGCTGTTTCTTTCCCCAACATTCTTTTACAGACACCTAATTTTGAAAAGGATTTACTATCGAAAAAATAAGTTTTGTAAAGAAGTGTAGGATGGCAATCTTCCGAATTCCAGAGTTTCCCCCTTAGTTCTGTTGCACCGTTTGATTGTACTATCCTGTTATCCTTTCGTTTTGGCCATCCTATCGGGCCTTCCTGATGACACCAATTTGGTACTAAAGCAACCATGAATCGCCTGTTATCTATAACAAGACATGATAGAATAATATTAATATTTGAAATGTTTACTTATTATCTTAAAAATATTTTCTCAAATTATGTGTAATATTATATTATAACAAAATAGACTTCTTTATAATTATAATAACTTTTCTTTCAATATAAAAAATGTAATTATTTAATTTCTGCACCTTAGTGTGTACCAAATGAGCCTATTAATTTCGGAACTGTTGGACTATATTTACCAGGTGTATGAGTTTTAGGTAACATTCTTCCTATATAATTCACATAACTGTATCCTGGATTATTGTAACTTTAGTTCTTGGATTCAGTTTGCCAAATTGAAATCTAACTATAGATAAAACTTTACTACGTTAATGACTTAAATTCCATTTACCGAAGTCTCATATCCAAGACTCCAAACATGAGTTTTCTTCCAGCTACCCCATGTCACCCTCCGCAGATTTCTGATTTCGTCCTTGCAGCGGCCACACCCCCAGCTCTAAATGTCATCCGGACCTGTTCGCCAGCGGACTACTTTTGCTCCAGACACCTTTCGCTCTCTAATATCTCCTTGCAAAGGTCGCCGCTCTTCGGGCTGGTCCGGCCATTTCTCTAACGGTACTCCGGGAGGCCGATTGATAAATCACCCGGTCGATCTACCGAGCCGCAGGGTACAGAACCAGGTAGGCCCTCCTGCCGGCCGTCGTAGAAATGGAAATGGATACGGGCAGACTCTCTAATCGATTACCGTCTGGTATGCGGATCGGATATTATAGTGAACTTTCTAGAAGTTAATTGCCACTACTGTTGTATTTTAGACATAAAAGGTAATACGAGAGGTATTAGTATTGTGAAAGGGTGTTGGTTGTTTATGATTTTATAAGTAAAAGAAAAAAATATACAAGAAGGATATGGGTTTTATATCATTGCAAATACACACCAATGGCAGCTACAAAATAACATTCACTCAAGCTAATAAAATTATGGCGATAAATAAAATTAACCGGAACACGAGTTAATTAAGAGTTACACTCTTTTATTACGAGCACTTGTAACCTCCACTCTCCGTTTATGAAATTCTCCCTCAATCTAAAAAGTATGGCCTGTCCACCTTTCTACTTTATATTCCAATGTTATTAAATTAATATCTTTTTACGTACTTTTTGTTATACTTTTTCTTAAATGAATAACTTCGTATTATTGTATTATTTAATTTGCTTTGATAAATTATTATTATTAATATATCAATAATAAAAAAATTATCCATATAGTCTCAACCTTCTTTAATAAAATATGTTACATGTACGTCGTTTCGGCTGACCCATCAACAAGCCCAATCTTTAGTTTAGTATCACAGGTTCACATTGATTTATTGAAATTTGCTGGCTTTTATGGCCAAATCAATTTAACACAGTTAAAATAAATCTGTTTGTCTATTGTATTTATGTCTACTATTGTATTTATCAATAATTTATATCCATCTAATTTTTGTATTTCACTATCATTAACTTAACAACACTAGTATTAATGAAATTGTGCCTGAGGATGGATTGGGAAAACGTTGGACATGTAACATGTTTTACTATAGAGGGTTGTCTATTTGTATAATTTTTGTTATTTTTAGTAAAACTATCATTCTGGAACAAGATAATAAAAATATATATTAATTTATAATATAAATTCCATGTTTTCATAAATTGATTAACAAATATCTTTACTACATAAAACAATATTGATCAAATAACTTATAAAATATAATACATAGATATAAAATATGATTATTATTATGCAACGTTATGACAGTTTTTATTTAAGGATCAGCAGCAATAAAGTTGGTATCTTAGCAATTTTTTACATTTTTTAATACTTGAGAAACTGTACCATCGAAAATACAGTTTGGTCTTAAATTTAAGAAACCTTAGTGTTGTTTATAAATGCATTGAATTATATTTGTCGAAAAATCGATCCTTTATGGTCAAAATAAACAAAAATGAAAAAAGTGTGAATTTTTCGTAATTTTCTGGTTCAATTCATTCTTATCATTGATATAATTAACAAGTAGTTCCCACCCCTTTTTTAGTAGTAGCAAAATGGCTGAGCCGTTTTGGTAGAAGTAGGTAAATCCACTACATCATTATTTGATACAAATACACTGTCAAATAATGTATTTTCAGCAAAAGCTAAAAAATGCTAGGATACTTACAAAACACTTATGAAATTTTTTTATTTTTGGTGGGTTTTGAGGATCAGTCAATAACACAACTTCGTAATAACACATCTTTTGGCGACGTTCGCAACTTTATAGTTTTTTAAAAAATTCATTTTCTTCAAATAATTGTCACAAAACTACAAGTTCATGGTGCAATCTCTGACTAATAAATATTAAAATCAAAATATTGTACAATACAAACATTACTTCATACAATTCTCAACTGTAATGTGCTCTACTTTATAATGCACCACAAATACATAAAGATAGAATTAACAACATAAAATAGAAACATACAAAATATCCACAACAGACTGACTACCTACTGAGAAATAAACAAAAAAAAAAAAAACCGATACATGTGAGGAAACCTAAACAAACCTTAACTTCATTTCAAAACCGATTCAGTCCTTCCCTAAATCTGAAGATGGTAGCATCATAATGTAGAACACACTGCAGTTGAGAATTGTAATGTCCGTATTAAACCATACTTTGATTGTAATATTTATTAGTCAGATATTGCCCTATGTACTTGTAGTTTTGTGACAATTATTTGAAGAGAATGTATGTTTTTCTCATTGCAGGGCATGACTATGCAAACAATGAAGTTGCGAAACGTTGCCAAAAGATGTATTATTACAAAGTTGTATTATTGAGACCCACCAAAAAAATGTATATATACACACACCCACCCCTAATAAAAACATTAAGAGAGCTTAAGAAATTTATAAATAAAAATAAATAATTAAAATCATATTGTTCTGAAGAGCAGGAAAAGATCTCCAGGGTACGGATATGCATCAACTCGGAAACATTCAACCTTGGCATTTGGACCCTCAACAAGTAACTGATAGACCACTCAGTCAACCGCTTTAAGGATTCACACAGCATATATTAACATATAATTAATTTTATGTTTAAGTATACATGTTTTATGCTCAGTGATCATTAACGTGATGCATTGAACAAGCTTTGCTTATCAGACTGGTGCAAGTTTGCGGGAAAAATATTTTTTTTTTTTCAAAATCTGTAATTTCCGTACTCGATAACCCTGGCAACCGGTAATTGTTTCACTTGGTATGCTTTTTTCTTGTTTTTTTTTACCTAATAATTAATCGGAAATTTACGTTGTCTCTTTGAACTTGGTAATTTATTTATATTATATAGTTATAACATTGCTTATGTTAATCTTCAATACTATTTTGAAAATTATTACACAATTTATCCATTTTTCCTTTAATGTTCCGAAATTTTCGAAAAAGCTTTTGAAAAGTGAACGAGTTTTCAAGAAAACTTAATTTGAGAATCACCCTTATACCTGTAATGTAGCTATAATAGCAATCAAAAGATGGTTCATTTTCAGGTCCTAATTTTCTGCTAAAATATTGTGAACCTACTTTGATTAGAATTAAGTTTAAGCCACAAAGAAAACTGTAACGTGCCTAATACTTATAAAATTTTGATCTGAAATTTTTGGACCCTTCATCCTGACTAAAAAGATGCCTCGACAATCAGGCTAAAAATAAATACGACGGTAGTAAAATAAATTTTAGGAAATCACATAATATTGAATTAATGTTCAATTATTAATTTTAAGAATTTGAATATCGATAATAAACTATTATAAAAATTAAAATAAACAAAATTATTAACTATATCAAGGCCGCGATTGTTGTAATTCGTTTGCTTATGAACTAAGTGTTTGTAAGAGCTTCGATTTAATAATTAAAGGAGATATTACTGTTTTAGGACAATCTATAACCTATCAAATATTAAGATATTTATTAAGAATTTCGGGGGCGCGGTGACACCATGGTAAGGTGCGATGCTACTAACTCCAAGGATGTGGGTTCGAAGAAAATGAGTCAACCATGTGGTTTCTGGAGCTTTCCTGGGCCTCATAAATTGGGCATCCTTAATTGGGTAACAATCTGGCGGTCAAGCGTGATTCTGACCTCCCCCTGCCATCCCTCCTGGCACAACCGTTGGTCTAGTAAAAGTACTTCCTTACAAAGTACTGAATACCTGACCCTTCATGGGTTGTAGTGGTACGGATTTTAATTTTAATTAATAATTTCACATGAATCTTGAAAACCTAAGATCAAGATTCTTTGTTGGTTTTTAGATAGTAAGGAGTATAGTAAATAAAATTATTTTAATTTTATTTGTTAACATTATATTTTGGAAACTATGTTCTTAAATGTTTTTAAAGATAAATACTATTCTAAGCCATGAATTTCCCTTAATTACTAACGGTTAGCGTGGTTTAAGGTTAATCTACTTCGAATACCCCGATAGTTTAACAAATATCGTGCAAGACTGTTTCTATGTATCTCCTGTAGAGTTGTTTTCCTTAGAGCATATACCGTTAGAGTAGTTAACGAGGGTCATTTTGACTGGCCGTTGAGGTTGAAAGTAGTATTCAGTCGTTAATGGTATTTGTTGTAAGGAGTATCATATTATACAAAAAATATCAGAAATTTTAATTTTTAATAAATTAATAAGTTGTATGTTAATCATATTTTTCTAATGTTAGTAAATTTATTTTTCAATACATTTATTTGAATAAATTGCTTTCTACTAGCAATGTTTTTTTATTGAATATTTGTTAGGTTTTGAAATTCAAGGCTGAGTATCAGTTTTACTCACCTCTATATATAATGGTTACAAATTTCTATTTTATGTTACTTTATAAAATAAGATAGTCCTATAGTGAACCAGAAATCACTCATCAGCAGAAATCGTTCTCATAGATGTGTTTTTTTTTATTGAGTCCTTCATGATTTTTTAAACTCAGGCGGACTTTTTTTTTGTTATGTTGATGCTATATCTGGTGAGGTCTTTCCATGTCTTTTATCTCCTGATCAAAAGTTGTCGTTAGCTTGTAACTATTTACGTCCTCTTAACTTTAAACACATTTTGTTATCATTCATCTAATGAAAAATTAATAAATCGTTGACGCTTCGAGAGAGTGATTCTCGTTGAACATTAATTTGTTCAAACATAATTTTTTAATAGTTATTGTCGCTCCGGGGAAAACCTATCTTTAGTAAGGGTTTTAACATACTATTGATTTTATCCGATATTAACATTTTTAGTTATTATTCAAACCTGATGAAAACCCTTAGGTCTCTACTTTTTCAATACGGAAAGTAATGCGATTATACAAAATTTCGATTTCGTGTTTTCGCCGGAAATACATGTTTTGAATTCTCCAAAAACTTAGTCTCGTCATATGGTCTGTGTGTCTGTGCACAGCGTAAAAACCATAAAAACGAAAAGTCGCACAAAACTGGAATTACTTATTCATGGTGGGCATGTGTCTGAGATATGACTACTACATTATCGATAAAATCAACAGAAGTGCCACTTTATAAAATCGATTTTTTACATTTTTCGTTCTTCTCAAAAGAATTTTACATTTTTCGACAGAGTTTTGATTAAACTTGCCATGTCAATGTAGAATTTAATGGCCTTTAAAATCAGTTTGTCATTGAAATAGTCTGGCAGAGCATAAATAAGGTATTTTTGAAAAAAAATCTTTGTCTAAACTATCTTGAATTTCCTTTATTTAAAAAAAAGTAAACATTTACTCATTGATAGCAATAATAAAAAATTGGAATACAAAATATTGAAGCATTTTATGAATAAAGGAGAGAAAAATAATAGAAATATCAGATTTAATCGGATTTTTTTCTCGCAAGAAGTCCAAGAATGTCTCTTTTAATTAGGACTTAAATGCCACATTTGTAAGTACCTTTAATTACATCTTTTATTATGAGGTGTAGATAGTTGACCGTTGATTAATGATTGGAGAAGTTTGTCGGGGGGTGCGGTCAGCAAAGAACAACATAAATAAACATCATTTATTTATTCACAAAATCAACATAAATAAACAACTGATTCAATTATCAGTTATCAATTTTTTATCATTTATGATTTAATTAAATATTTAGTATAATTCTAAATTTGTTTGTATACTATTCCTTTTCAATTGTATGTTACTCTAAATGTTGTTGTTATCTCTTTTGTTCTACAGCCCTGATGAAGACCTGAAACTCAGGTCGAAACGTCGGGATAAAATAAATAAATATGGTTTTGTTTATTTATGTTGTTCTTTGCTGACCGCACCCCCCCCCCGACAAACTTCTCCAATACATCTTTTATTGTTGGCAGTAATAAATACACACATTTATGAAAGAATGTGATTACAACAATTTGTCTTATTCCATGGTTGTTATGTCAATAATCAGATTTTATTTTCACTTATCGATTTATGAAAAATAGCTGTTCTAAGACATATAGACTTACATAATCTCGAAGTAGGACGGTAAGTGAAAGTTGTATGATGCGTGCACCGCACCATATTTTGTTTTCTTTTGTATTGTGCATTTCTAGACTGTTTATTGCTACGTGAGAAGTTCGTAGGAACCCTGGAAGCCTTTGTAAAGCGTGAATAGAACTAACATCCTGTAGTCCGCGGTGCATCTCAAGAGCCCTCCTCTAACCCGCTGGGAATTCCCCTGGTGAAAGCGTGCTCTGGAGGTGTGCAGTCTGCGAGGGGAGTGACCTGTAGTCACTGTTACTGCCGAGTCACCGATCCATAGTCACCTCACAATAACACCTAATCGAATACATTGCCGCTTATAAGAAACATATATAAAGGTAGTCGACAAACTGAGGTAAAGGAAAGTATGATAATCAGACTACAGAGTCTTTCTCGATACCTTAAGTTCAAAGTTTTTGTGGCGCCCAAATAGGTAAAGATAGTGTATCTAAAAATCTACAGAGTGCATTGGCCGCCAGTGTTGCTTCTTCATTTTATCTTCTTTTAATTTAATTTTTTTGTATTTGATGGAGCTTTTCGGAGATGTTATCCAGAAGAACAAATATAGTTTTTAACTTTTAACCATTGTGGTATGTCCATTTTTGTACATCTCCACTCATCACAACACGACGGGGCGTTTGTAGCAGAGGGTGTTGAGCGACTGCCGTGTGATGCAGCGGTACAGGTTCCTATGCGGTCAGGGGAGTCGACTTTAATTTCTGTTGTGGCCCCACAAAATGAAAACTTTATCTCACAGTGGTTAGAGTAGGTTGGTCATCTCTAGATAACCTCCGCCCCCTCCCGTATTGCAGAAACGACTTAGAAAAAGATAATTAAAAAATAAAAATAAAATAAAGCCCTGACAAAGACCTACATTATGTGACGATACGCCAACAATCAATAAATAATTAAAAACTTTTTTTTCTTCTCCTTGACCGCTTGAAGTTCACATACAGACCCTCATCTATGTATAATTTTCTTTAGAGAAATTAAATTGCATTTTCTGGAATATATATATAATAAGTAAATCTATGAGAGAAGCCCATAACTATTTACTATTTTCCATCGAAATCATTCTTGTCTAGAAAACTATTTTTGCGCATAGTTAACCGAAAATTGTTCATGGAATTTGGTAAAATTTATACTTTGCTATTTTCATAATAGTTTCCTACTTCACACCGAATTTGGGCCAAGTCAGGCGAGCCGATTTCGAAATATAGGTGTGCCGACAAATTATATTTATGATTGTGTTAGCGAATTTAGTTGATAGAATCTTACAAAATCACTAGCAAGTTACCAATCTCACGTTTTCCCTGGAAATTCCATAAAGATAAATGTCCTGTAGTTGATAACCTAATACTCTTAACTTGAATATTTTACGAACAAACTCCTATGGTTTACGTTTTTAAGAACTACAAAGGTTTCGAGCTAAAACTTTGATTTATCCAGGCACTTGGTTCGTTTGAAACATAATGTTACTAATAATCAGACATACTACAAAACGCTTTACAATAATATTGTAGCCTCAATAATATTGTCCGAATATATCTGTAGAAATTTGAAAAAAAGTTTAATGTAACAAGAAACTTAAATACGAGAACCGAAGAAGTTAATTAATAAATATAAAATTAATACCAGGCCCTTTCATATCCATGAAACATCTACTTCAGGTTCTTTGTTTATTGAAAAACTTAAACAGTTATTTGTGATTGGTATAGAGAGAACGTACGAGTTAGTTACTGCAAACTGTGAGAATTGCGATAGCAAGAGAACTTTTCAATACATAGTTTTTCTCTTGGGCATGTGTTAAGATATGTAGAAGGAAATAGAATAGAAGGTATGTGTTAAGATCAGATATGAGCAGGTGAATCAAGATTTCTGTGCTTCAAGCAATGAAAAAACTCAGAATAAAGCTTTTTACACTAAAATATCTTTTTTTTAAATTTCATAGTTAAATGTTTTGAAAGAGAGCTTGTCAATTCATTTTTCAAGAATTGAAATCGGTTGTCGAAATTGTGTCGTGTTTCATTTTTATTTTTTTTCATTTTATTTATATTCATTAAAATATAATGAACTATTTGAAACAAAAAAAATCAAAATATCACTGATCAATCGTTAAAAAGATTCTATTCACCGCAAGTTATTTTAAAAGAATCGAGACCCATATTTAGTGGAAATGTCATAGATTGAACTACTATTTCCAGATGATGTGGAATTTTCCTGTAATATGTTTTATATATTTTTTTATTTTAATTTTATTATGATCAGATTGGTATCTGCAGAAATATACAAATTTTGTTCTACCAATTTTTCGTTGTTTCATCTTCTAATACTATAATTAAATTTGAGTGTTAATTACTCCTAAGCGCTTGTATGAAGAACACATTTTTATCTCCTAAATGTTAGCCCAACTTGCCAAAAAATTATAAACGGTAGTTTTAGTTAATTAATATAATTTCATTTTTAACTAAGGATATCGAAGAGGAAGACTCGAATTCGTTCACATATTTAAGTAAAAAAATGTCAAGGTGACAGGCAAGAGCTGAGAACCTAAAATTTCTTCGGCGGACCGGTTTCGAAATTACCTCACCGCAGCGGTAGGACTGGATTTATGAGGTAACTCCCTGACAGTGTGGAGTCGGCCCGGCTCTACAGGTATTTCTCCTACAGGAACAGTATCTTTATATCAACTAGCGCCCTTTTTAAATTTAAAATTACCCTATATTCTCTATCATATCTTTATAATTGTATTAGCAGGAAGTTTAAGCTGTAAATATTATTTTTCGTACCATAAATATGTCAATAACAAAATAACAAAAGAAACTTTTTAATGACTTTTCCTTGAAATAGTATAAAACATATTTCTATAGAATCTCTATGACCAAACCCTTATAAAAAATTTAAATATTACATATTGCTTTAGTGTCTCCTTAAATTTTCCTACGACTTTTTCATTGCCTTCACCTTATGATTAACGATTTATCTGTCATTGACAAGTTTATGTGTTTTAAATTTAGTATTGATGAATATTATTCTTTGGAATTATTCATTAAGATGTAGTGAAATTCAAATTTTTTCGGTACTAGTATGTAAAATAAGGGAAAATTTCAAAATTCTACTTACAATATTATTATTAATACTTTAATTATATCAGAGCTATCAACTTCCAATCGCCCTCGTTCAAAAGTGAACGAACTAATCCTACTTATCACTTCATCATTAGATTTTACACCTGTAGCAAGAAAATTCAAAACTCACTCATGCACAATAAGTGAGTTTTAAAGCTCCCGTAACGAAGATTGTTTTGTAAACTAGTTCCTTAAAGATACCCTTATACGTTTAGATTGCCTCATCTTCAGACATAACTGTGATTTTCTTATTACTTACGTATTCTTATAACTTAAATTATTTTTCATTGTTAAAATGATAGTATTTATCATATTACTTTGCATTAAAATTTTCATTTATTTTCCATTCTGATATTTCTCCTATGGTTCATTAATTTGAAAAAAAAAAAAAAAAAAAAGAACCAGGTTAGATGGACGGATTTAAAAAAAAAAGTTTTTGGGTGATAATTGGATTTATAAATTTTTTTTTTAGTAAATAAATAGATTTATTTATTGGTAGATATTACAATCTGCCACACAGTTGTGGGCAATAGGTAATAGTGATGAATGATCTCATACATACTAAAATAAATAAAATAAAATAAATTAAAAAAAAAAAATTTAAATATACACAAACACAAAAGAATAGACAAGATGAACATATATTTATAAATTAAGGTTATTTATTTATTTTTTAAAAATTTATTTATTTAGTAATGTATAGCAAATTTGTTGCGACTACCTTGGTCGGTACCAAAATAACTTACAAAAACAATGAACATACATATGAAATTGTTTGTTTCACTTCTAATCGTTGGGATGTTTTGAAGATTACAACGGCTTATTAGTTAAAATAATACAATTTGAAGTTACTTGTAAAGATAATTATGCAAATGATTTAATTTGTATTATACAGTCAAAATTCAAAATTCTACTGTGAAAAAAAAAGCCAACATTAAATACTAAAATATAGGTAATATGAAAAAGGAAACTAGTGATGGGGTAACAATAATGTATGGGCTGTCACAAAATGATATATAACAAACGAATTAATGAATAAAATATTTTTAAAACTAATAAAGTAACAGTAATGTAGGTAATAAAGTCCTTTATATAAAAATACAATATATCTCTTAGGATATGGTATCTCAAAATTTTTAAGGGGATTAACCTTTTTTCTTCTAATTTCTAGGGGAATTTGTTGATAAAATGAAATAAGGGTCGTGAAATGGAAGGGAAAGAAAAAAAGGAATAAATTGAAAAACTTGTATTTAGTTTGTAGACTGGTATTAATTGTAAAAGAAAACTGTGGAAAAAAAAATTATCTTTGTGTTATATTATATCATATAAAAATATGTAATTTATATATGTCCGATCACGGATTGATTAGTATACTGTGTAATGTAGCAATCCGATGTATTTGGGCAGCATGAATGAATAAAGCATTTCTTTCTCTTTCTCGATGACGATAGTTCATTAGTGAAAATTACAAACAATAAAAATAAATAATTAATGTCATCTATTATTAGCACAAACTTCAATGATCCACTTTTGCTCTCAACTATTTATTTTTCATTATTTAACTTTCAACGTTTCAGATTCTCAAAGGGACAGATAATTGAATTGTCATAATCCATTACATTGTCTTTCTTGCTGGCTAATTGCCCATCTTATATAAACAGCAAAATTTCAATACAAAAAGATTCTTCAAAAATTGTTTTTCTTTTTGTATTAACCTCATTAACAATTTTTTTTTTAATAAATATTTATTAGTAAAAGTGAATCATTGAAGTTTGTGTTATAATAATATAAAACACTCTCAAACGATCAATATACTAAATCAAAATTATCTAATAAATGTCATCTAATTATAATCTGTAATTTGTTTGATTCACTAATCCAAGACTCTATAGTAAATATTGATAATTTTACTTCTGAAAATATGTTCTCAATACTTTTTAACATGTATGTACAACTCCACAGAAAGCGCTTTAATTAATTAAAAAACTGATATAATATAGCTTATATACTAAACTTTCTTTTACAAAAGGATTAGTGGGAAGAAAGATTAATAAAACGTATACGGTGGGATAACAATCGATTTCTAGTAACGAAATCAATTTCACTTTTCTAATTAACATTCACCGAATAAGGCGTGCTTGAATTTCTTCCAAGGCTGCTTAGAGACTTTGGCAAGCCGTTGAATAGAATGATCTTCTTTTTTTATTAACCCCGTACTAATTATAGATTATACACTCACAGATTATAATAAGCTTGTACTTTGGTTATGCCACTCCTCCTAATCGTAACGGCTGAATGTCAATACGAGACCTTTCAATTAGAAACCCGTGATGATTAATTACCAAAAAGGACATCCAAAGACGCCTGCTAAGGAAGGGGCAAGCACAAGAACTGCCACTCTTTCGCAAATGCTCTTTTTTTTGCAGAGGACCGTCTAGAGTTGCCGACATTCCATTGGCCGATCGGCGACCTCCTTTCTCCCGTTGCATTGAGGGTGGATGGATCCAAATGAACTTGGCTAACCACATCCAACAGGATTCTAAAAAGAGAATACGCTTTGTGTATGTTGTTCTTTAAAAAAGTGGGACATTTATAATATTTCATTGTTTCACTTTGAAAGTATTTCGAAACTTGCGTAGCATGTCTGTTTTCTTAATATGTCGATGAAACAGCAAGGGTAAAATTGGTATAAGTAAATTTAACAATCTGTATTTATGATTTATTATAATGATTATTTGAGATTGGTTTATTTCATCATTAACACACACTAAAAATACAAATGTTAAAGTCACCTCAAATCGACTATGTCTTTTTATTATTTTTAAAATGAAAAAAAAAAATACAAACTGGCCCGGATTGAACATTTATTTGGTTCAATTTAAACATTTTAAAAACTAAAACTAAAATAAACAAAATATGACTAACAATGATTTCAAATAAAAAAAAAAAAAGGCCTTTCATATAAAAATAAAATAGTTCGATAAATTATGAAAACGAAAATAAAATAAACTAATTTACAAATAAATATATAAAATAAATACTGGTCGACGTAGGGTTGCTCCACTCCGATAGGTCAGAGGAAGAGTGCTGCCGATATGTGTAGGTCGCAGTTCTGGTAGGTTAATAAACCGCTGCGATGGTCCAGAGTTGGTGTAGTGGCTCATCGATGGTCCAAATATCCAATTGTCGTGTTAATGTATTGGGGGAGCCGACAAAATGAACGCAGACAGGGCTGGTTACACACGTTCCTGGCCACTAATTATCAAAATCGAAACACAGAAGTGGTCTGGTTCCGAACTGCAATGACGACTAAACATTCAAAAAATGTCTAATAAAATAACATGAACCAAACACAGACAGGGCTGCTAAAGACGCTACCATGGCCACTAATTAGTCGGAACTGCTCTAAAAAACTAAGATGGTCGGCCTGTTGCTAGGCAACCTCTTAGCGACGATTCTCAACCCCTAGCAACTGCCTCTATTACTCATTATTACAAACAAATATAATTACATATTTTTTTCTTTTCAAATAACTAAATCTAAATAAAACAATACAAATAAAAATAGATGTAACTAAATTAAATACTAATAAAATTCAAATACTATTTACAATTATTTACAAGGTAATTATATTATGGCGTTATCAACATATATAATAAAAATATAGTAATTATTGATTTATGAAAGATAGTTATAAAAAATTATTTTACTATTAAGGTGATAACAGAGTCCGAACCTGTTGATGGTAGGTTCTGTTATAAATGATGTTTGTAAGTGGAAAAAGAGAAGATTATTTATGTAAAAAAGTTTTAGTTTTAAAATATAAAAAGTTATGTAAGTAAATAATCAATTTAAAAACATTATTTAAAACTGTTATAATATTTAATAGATTTTAAAGATATGACATTGGCAAAGATTTTAAAGAACATGACATTAATATTTAAGGTATAGCCAAAAATATCAGTATGTTGTTTAGGAAACAATGTAATTAATATAAAAACAAAAATTTTTATAGGTTGGCTTCTTGAAAATGGCCTGAGGGCCGAAACGTTGGAGAGTTTCTGGAAATAAAAGTTGAGAGTATATTTGGATTAAAATTGTGTGTATTTATAATGAAATCGGTATTTATTTTTGAATTTACTACGGTGGAGTCAAAAGAAGGGATTGTATTAAGGGGTATCTTATAACCTTTTAATTTGGATTTAACAATTTTTATTTAGAGTGCTATCAATGGGTAGTTTCTCTACACGCCTGTAACACTCCAATTTATCTTAGATCAGATTTACTAAATGTATTATAATGTACAGTTGTAAATAGCAATTAATAAATATTTAAAAAAAAACAATTTTTATAAAAGGCAAGTTTCGTCGCTTAAATTATTCAGTGATGTCCTGTAATTGATTTGAAACAATTAGCTAAATTACACAAAAAATCATTGTATACAATACGTTTTTTTTCTTTTTTTTTTTTTTCGGCCAGGCCATTGGAGTCCTAACTATGGTTAGGGGTCAAAGTTCTTCATTTTGTGGGACCGCTATTTAATAAAAAAAAGTCACCGTCCCAGGCCGGATTCGAACCGGCACCGCCAATAGACAAGAAAGTAAGACTGTCTTAAACACTGAACTATACAATTCGTTAAATTTGCCCTCTAGATTTGTGACCATTTATTGAGCAAACTGCCCAACCACTTTTTACGTTTGACGTTTCAATCTGCTCAGTATTATCCTATGCTTTTTAAAAAAATAATTGGAGTTTAAAATAGTGGAAGAATATTTAATATATTTCATTACCTACTTTGCTGGCCTTGCGCATCCGATGGCCCTAATAAGAAACTTCATTGTACAATAGATGCTGATATATACAATTTGTCTCATTAACTGATAGTTATTTGTAGGTGATAATTATGAAATATTGATTATTGTTTTATGATCAATTGTTTTATATGAGCCCGAAATAAACCTATTCGTTTTTAGTGACCCAATGTTACTTCAGACATAGTGAAACATAGTAGGGTAATTGCGCGCTTTCCACATAGAAACGAATTATTATTATTGTATTAATTTTGTGCTAGCGTCATCACTATTACTAAGCATTTACTCCCCCTAATTTGGTCAACCAATTTAGAAGCAAGTGTTCCTAATTTTTTTTTTCAAAACCGGATTGGTTACTGAAAAGTACTGCAAACCCCTCACATACTTTAAATCTAACCCTATATTTACTTACTCAAATTAATTGTCTGCACTATTATGACAGTTACGTTATAGGAAAGGTGAACTCTGGTCTTATGAATGGTCTTTAACAAGGATTTTAAACTTGTCTTTCTGTACATTTCAACAAAATCTAAAGCTTGTACAGGAAAAGTCACAACTGGGCAGAAACTGTGGTCTGAAGTAACTCACTGACACAGAAATTCCAAGTTTCTAACGATCAGCTGAAATATAAGCCATTCATGTAATTATTGGTTTCTCAATCTTGTTGATCAACAGAAGGAATGTAAAGTAGCTAACCGTTTTAAGAGGATATTGAGGAATTAACCTTTTAAAATTATAAAAATTTTACTTATAAAATATCAATAAAATTGTCAAACGGAGTTAAATTAAGAAAATAAAAAAAAAAGTTCCTTTTTTTCTTTGTTCTTAGAAGATATTTTTATTTTCACTTAATTACATATGAAATATATTAAAAGGGGAGTATTCAAATGAGTGAAAAATTAAATTTTAAAGATTTTAATTCACATCGGCAACCTGTAGTATAAACTAAAATGTAATGTCATGTTTTTTTTTTTACTAATTTACAGATTATAACTTAATGAGGAATAGGCACGTAATTGTTATTACATTTTATTAATTGTTAAATTATTTTAAGAATGAAAAATAGCACCAATAAAAATATAGCACCATTTACCTTTCGATAGTTGAAAAAAAGTATTCAGTTGTTGAACCGTAATATCTTTAACTGCTATCCTTACTGATATAGTGATGGTATAAGTAACTGCTATTTTAACTGTCGTTATTTTTTTTTATTATAGCTCAAGTCCTTTACTGGGTACCCATGTTAATCATATTTTAACAATCCGTTTTACAGACGGACTGAAATCAAAAGTTATATCGCCTTAAATCATACCTTGTTAAGAGCGGTTTATGATTTGTCACCTTTCTATATAACTTAACTGGGTGTGTTGATAGTGTAGCTGTTATTTTAGCATTACATTCTAACTGTTATTCAAATTTTAACCGGTTTAAATCACACCTGGTTAACAGCATAACTGAGTATCGCCTTCACTATCCAGTTTGAATTAATGTTCAAGATTATAAAATTCAACAATTACGCTCTGCATTATTACTCTAACTGAGCAATTATCTATATCTCGAAAACTGTTTTTTAATAATTAATATAGTATTATTTTTTTTGTTACTATGTTCATAAATCATAGTTTATCACTATCGAGTGGAGAATCAATTTATAAGTTATAATATGGTTTCCTTCGACAACAAAGAGTAATAAAGGGACAAACGATCGGTACTCACTCTAAACAGAATACAATTCTCTGAACTCGTTGACAATCGACAGACAACAATCGCACTCCATTACTACGACTCTTAACAATAGCATCCAATGGTCCCTTGCAATCCTCAGCAAAAGAATTCAATTTTATATTCCACTAGTTATAAAGAGGTTGTGGTGTGCCTTTTATTTTTACGATTCACACATTTTGTTTCAAATACACCAGCAATGAAACGTATTCCAAATCGAACGAAAAGTTGTTTCACAATGTCATATTATTTTTTATTCAATATTAAACGAATTTTTTAGAAAAATATTTCATATTTGCTAAAATTTTTATTGAATCCAAACTGTATTTGTTCTTATCGATTTTGAAAACAATTTTTTTTAACCACAAATTTAAACCAATTTTTCCTATATTGAATCAGACCATTAAATCTGAAATAGTAGTTTCATACAATTTTATGTTAAAGTTCACGAATATATTTTTTTCAGTTCATTTAATTAACATTTTTGTCTCTAAATTATCACCAGGTAAATTGATTGACAAATATATAGTGGTTTCATAAACTAAACCCTATGAATTTTTTTTTATATATTTAAAATGGTATGGGTATTTGCCAAAAGATTAGTTTATAACTATTAAAAAAAGTAAATTGGGAATAAATATTTTTTATTTTGAGTAATTTTCTGATCCTTATCCTTCAACTTTATTTGTCCCATTATAAAAAAAAAAAAATTAAAAACTTACAAATATGAACATATTACGTATTTCCATATTTATTAATTATTTTCGAATAATTAACCAAAAAGTAATAAACCATTATTTTTATAAGTTGTTAAGTGAAAGAATTTATCCATATTCAATTAACTTAATAATACTGTACAATAGGATTATTTTGTCATAGCATTACGGTTTTATTTATATTTAGGTCTGCACTGATTATTTAGTTTCAGTATTACAGTCACAATAAAACTGCAATAATATTTTTAACGATGTATGTTTACGTATAGAAAATGTATTGTTCCTACTGAAGTATGATATAAATAGATTTAGTTGACTGTAAAAAATAATTTCCTGATTATAATTTGTACAAATTTACTAAAATTTTGTACAAATAACTTCTTACTTTATTTTTTAATATTATGGCACTTTATTTTATACTGTAAATTTAATAGAACTTATCTTTGATGATTCCATTCCTCTTAGAGGGTTTTCTTTGCTGCCACTGAATGAACTTCATGATTCATGATGGTTAAACCGCAGAATCATTGCAGTGGAGGTCCGGTCAATTACAGTTGTGGGGAAGTGGGGGTAATTATGGTTAATAAAGGCTATGATAGTATTCCATCATTCCACACCCATTGCACCCTCCTATTCAGGTAGATCACAATTAGTGGTTGTATGCCTAAACAACGCTTTCTTTAATTGCTTACTCCTGTACTGTCTTACAACCATTGTTAAGAAAACTGAATGAATTTTTTAAAAATTTATTCACTTTATTTTTTTATAGAACGCCCGAAAATTTATAATAGAACAACAAATTAAATT
Source organism: Halyomorpha halys (assembly GCF_000696795.3). Classification (NCBI taxonomy): domain Eukaryota; kingdom Metazoa; phylum Arthropoda; class Insecta; order Hemiptera; family Pentatomidae; genus Halyomorpha; species Halyomorpha halys. The sequence continues at coordinate 1,369,578 of NW_027105487.1, forward strand.
TTATCAGAAGAGCTAGGGAGAAGTGGAATCACCGATTGCAATGAAACATTTTTTGTGGCACGAGATCGAATTGGGAAGACAAAAAAATAATTATTGTATAAAAATTGAACTGTTTTTTTTCATATTTTTGTTTTCTTCGTTTGCTTAACATGTATTTCTAGGGTTTTTACAATACACCTTTCGAGTTTTTGTAATTATGACCATGATTAGAAAACAAATATTACTGATTATATTGAATGATTGAAAATGTATTCTTCAAGTAAAGTAGACCGCAGTTTTTTTTTCTAGCAACAAGGAAGCAAGATTAGTTTTCAGCGTCCTTTAAAATCCTCAAATACACATTTTCATACAATTTTAAATTCAATTCTATATGTTGCCTTTTTAACTAATGTCCGGCGTTCGTCTAAACATTCATTAACTCCTCAGGAATTTTTACAATCGTCCTTTTTCAAAGGACTTTATCATGATAAAATTCCTTACAATCAAATAAAAAACCTCCTCAATCCAACGTTTTATTCTGTATCTCCGCTTCTAATTTTTTAATGTGGGTCAGGTTTGTGCCATTTAGTGTATAGTTTATTGAGACCTAAACCACTCCTAACACTTAATTATTTTAATTATCACCATACCATCATAAAGGATGTTAATTATCATTAAAACACCAGAAACAAATGTGTTTTAGGATAATGAATGTTCGCATTTTCTGATCGGTCTTGTTTTGAACTGAGTAAAGGAAACTTAGGTGGTGCACGAAATCATATTTAAACATCTTAGAAAACCACGATAATGAACAGATTGGTGTAACTTAATCTAGAAATCATTACGTAACAGAGGCAGAATATATTAACTTGAGCAATTGTTAAAATTACGTAAAAACTAATTTTTTTTTAGCCCCTATGGTGTATTTTCAAGACCACTTGGACAACTGCATGATATGTTTTCAGCCTAGTTTTTAATTAATGTTATACTCGAAACTCAATTGTATTATTAGCTAGCCAACTAGCACGCATTTTTCGACCGGTCGGTGTGGGTTGCCTCCAATCATCAGGAACTACATGAGGATATTAGGCGGTTTATTTCTCTGCGATTAATGGATTCAAGGGTCAATAATTCAATATTTAAATGTCACAATTCGTATTGTATCAATCTAACGAGATTGTTCTTCACATTTATCATTTTCTCGCTCAATGACAGCGAAAAAAATTACGTGACGCGGGTTCGCCTGTTATCAGTTATATAATGGTTGATAAGGCAGGTTGGTGAGGAAATGACTTGTGATTGTTGAGGATTTACTAAGGAATGTAATTAGTGTAATAAATTTGCATAGTTAACCACCGTTTAGGTCTTAACCTCTATGAGTGCGATATTTTCCATTGGGAAGCATATTTTCGCATTTAAATGATCTCTATTTACTCCAGTCAGTTGGATTAGAACACGTAACTATTTATTACATGTCTATATGATAATTGGATCCGCACAAGCAATAAAATAACTTTTTGATGATTAAAATTCTTTAGTAATTAATAACGTAAATAGACGTTATATGAGCTTCTGTTTTCTTCCATTTCTTCTCTCAGGTTTTAATATTATTAAATTTAATTGAAAGAAAAGAATTCACTTACAAATATTTATATTTTAAACACAATATCTTTTGATCCTTTCAACTTTGATTATTTTTCTCCGACGTTTTGGCCCTGAGACCATTATTAAGGAGATACCTAAAATATTCATGTTATTTACGATTCACTCTTGAAATAACACTTTATTTCTTCTTCTCTTAACCGTTTAAATGAATTTAAAACGGTCAAATGTTTAAAGGTGGAAATAGAAAAAGCGAGCAAGATTTCATGGAGATCGCTTGGCTGTTGTGGAGGAGGCTCGGGCTCTTGTAGGACCGTCGTGCCATAGTAATAATAATAATTGTAATAAAAATATAATAATAAACTAATTATAAAAATTCCTTAATAATAATAATAATAATAATAATAATAACATATCTTTAAATTCATTTGTTCACGTTATTAATTTTTTTTCTTCCAATTTTAGGCTGGTTCCTCATGTCGGTTACCATTAAAAACAAATAAATTAATCAATTAACATCACACAAAAACGTAATTTTCTGTTAATAGTTAGCTACTTGCCAAAATTCTTACTGGATCAATTTAAAATTTGTTTATATGCACAATAACACTATTATCATAAAGCTTACGTTCACAAGTTTAGGACTCTGCTATAAACAATATGCAGTGCTTAATATATTTTATTTATCACTTATATCAATTTAATTGATCATCAATAACAAATTTAAAAAATACAAATATTTCAAAAATAACATAATTTAAAAAGTAATTAATATTTGTATATACAATTGTGTAGATAAAAAAATTTAACCATTATTCAATACATTTCTAACTTTCTTTTGTTTGCGTTTTTTTAAAAATATATTTATTTAATATTTAATAATTTTTTTTAACAAATTGTCAATTACTGCATATTAATTTTATATAGTGTTATTAGTATATTAACTTTAATATAAACAAATAATATTTTACTATGGCCGAAGGTTTGAAGAAAAATAAGTAAAAGTTGCGAGATAAGGATCAAGAGATGTGTTTTAATTTGTTACCTACTCTTATACTAATAATTAGTATGAGGCTAATATGTAGGTCAGTACTTACTAGTGCTTATGCGCAACAAGGACCTGTTATTTAATTATTATAATGGACTCAAGTGCATGTTGATTATACATTATGCTATGATCCATGTCGATGATAAAGCTGAGAACTATTTCAGATCTCCTTTTCCTCTCCCAAGTTGCTAATTATAGCTGATCCCACAAGTGGAAGCTGATGTCAGTACTTCTTTTACTGAGGAATTTTAGAATTATGACAGTGTATAAGGATCATTTAGGTATGCTATGATATATTGTATTTTATTTTCACATATAATCAATAAATCTGTTTTAATAATGTTTATTATAAACATACACTACTACTCTTAAACATAATGATCTATCTCAGTTAAAAACAAAAGTATTTATATTTTTTTGTTACTTATGATTTATTTTTTTTAATCAATATAATTTTTTTATAAAAACGCAAATATTGTTTTATTCTTATCTCTAATAACTGTTTATTTCTATAACTCTACTGTTTATTTTTCTTCGACGTTTCGGCCCTCAGGCTATTATCAAGGATATCCCTGATATATTCATATTATTGACTTTTTTTTTATTTAGTCTGAAAATTACATCCAATATGGTCCGACCAGATGACATTTATCGATTGATGCCAAAATAACATAGATATGATAGACATAAATAAAATTTGTTAGTTAAACTTTTGATTATTAGGGCGTTGTATTTAATTAGCTAGAACAGTACAATATAAATAATTCTCTTGTGATAAAACTAATAATCCAATTAACCAAATACTAAAATGAAAATTAATTAAAAAAATATATAATAAAATTAATAAGTAATAATAAAAATAATTGAAATGAAAAATAAGAATACAATATACAATATATACTCTTGAACTACGTACAATAATATATACAATGTGTAACATGATATCTAATATAAAAGAGAAAGTAGCATTAAAACTAAAAAGTAGCCAAAGGATACAATGAAACAGAATGATACAAGAATATGATAAAGAAATAGGATCTAAGTATATCTAAATAAATAATATGAAATATATAATAATATATTTAATAATAAAATTAAACACACAAATAATAAATATATATATGCACATACAATTTTTCATATAAATATAAATGGCGTAAACATATACGCATACTTACAATTTATAAATGACAACGTTATATAACTATCAGACCTTACAATTGATTTGCCCAAGTTATTACAATCTTTTTCTTCCTATTGCTGGCCAAGTCAATTATCTTTAAGAACTAATATATTTATCAATTAATATCACACAGTTTCTTTTGATAAATTTCTTGAATTAATTGATTTAAATCAAGACTAAGAAATTCAATCAATCAATATTTTTTCATCCTTATATCTCAACTTACTTTCTCCAACGTTTCGGTCCTCAGTTCATTATCAAGAAGACACAAAATATTTATATTTAATTGCATTTCACTCAACACACACCACTATATTTATATTATCATATGCCACTTTTTTTACGTATGTTGTAATTTAATTTGTCCAAGTTATTAAAACTTTTTTCCTGTTGCAGGATGATGACCCAAGTCATTATCTTTGAAGCTGACATATTTATAAATTTCTAGAAAATGCATTGCGTTAAATTTAGATTGAGAAATTCAATAATAATTCTCTAAAATATATTTGTGTTACTTGCACAGCCTTTGTTCAAGAAATAGTACTTTCTTGCAGAGTACTGAACCGCTCTTGACTCTTCATAGGTTGTAGTGGTGTAAATTTTCATTTTCTTTGAAGGATAAAAACTAATAAATTGAAGAAAATAAGTTTAATAGCAGTTTTATAAGAAAACAAATATATTTAATATGATTATTATTGAATTTATTAATCTTGATTTAGAGCAATGCATTTTCTAGAAATTTATCAATAGAAACTATGTGATATTAATTGATAGATATATTAGCTTTTAAAGATGATTTACTTAGGCTGCAATAAGAAAAAAAAATTAATAACTTGGTAAAAATCAAATCACAACATAAGTAAAACAAATGGGATGTGATAGTAGAAATATAGTGTCATGTGTTGAGTAAATTGTAATTAAATATGAATATTTTATGTGTCTTCTTGATAATGAACTGAGGACCGAAATGTCGGAGAATAAGGAGTTATAATGATAAAAAAAAATTTGTTTTACTTTATTTAATTTACTTTACTCTCTGACAAAAAATTATTATGTCAAACTATACTAATGTATTTTTTTTTTCAGGTAAATTGAACTTCCTGTCCACTAAAACTTGAGGTATTCTGTTTTACTTATATTTTCTAATCAAATTAGGTCTTTAGAAAATAATGTTTAATGTTTTCACTGCCACGAATAAATAAAAACGATTGAAAGTTCTAAATGTATTTATTATGTTTAAAATTTATTTTTATTTAATTATTTAAATTTATTATTTTTACTTTTACTTAACTTATGGTATGGTCTACATTTTATATTTCTGATTAAAAAAAATTAGTCCAGTCTAATCGCTAATTAATCCACTAAACAATTCCAATTATTCATATCTCTTAAAATATCCATTATTAAACTTTTTTTTCTGTATCAATCGTTATCTTGAAAATTTTAATTAAATCTCACTTTCCTTGTATAAATTTTTATTTCATATGATCAATATGCAGTATTAAGAACAATTTAATTTAAAATGATTAAAAAATTTTTATACCAGTGATAAGTTCAGTTTTTTTTTTTTTTGTTTTTTAAGTGCCCGTTAATTGAAATGCCTTATGTGCATGAAGCTGTTTTTATTTTTTATTGTCTAAATTACTTTTGATTATCGGTTTATCCACAGTTAAGTAAATTTTAGTTTTGCTGAAACGAATGTGGATATAAGGATAAAACTTGATGAAATATATTTGTATAGGCCATTTGTATGGGATACAGGTCTCAAAGGTTTTATGTCATAGAAATTGCAACGCAGCCAAAATATGCATTTATTCCGGCCTTGGATAAAATCAATCTAATGGAATGTAATGGATATTGATATAAGCAATGACCGTTCCTTTATCTATGCACACGTAGATGCAAATGCTAGAAAGGACACAGTTCATGGACCTTGCATTGACAGGGTGTGGTCCCCCTTGCCAAAGGTCAGTACCAAATGCTATGTTGATTGTAAATATTATAGCATTTTTATTACTTATTTTTATGGCAATTTATATTTATGTACAAGCTCGTGCATGAAACATTTATTTTAAAGTATTATTAATTGTAATAGGTACTATCAGTAAATGCTAATAGCCTTTCAGGTGGCATTTAGATCCAGTTTATTCTACAGTTCCGCTGAATAAGTGGGTAATTTAAAATCCATATATTTTCTGGGCTGCAGTTTTCAACCTTGGACATTCCTTAAATTTGCATTGTGAAATATTGATCTCTGATTTCATCATTATAAACCAAATGCACTCTTAATTAAAGACAATTATTACCACCTAATTAAAATTATTTAACTCATTTTGCAGTTGATTCAGCTTTCCCATTTATTTACCTGAATCACAAAACCCATTTGGTGATTACATAAATATAATTTTACGTATTCTATTATTATACTAGTCCGCTTTTATTGATTTACTGATTTAGAAGCTATTTATTGGTAATTAATAAAAGTTATTATTTCTACTATAACCATGAACAAAGTATTATTATTATTATTGTAACTGTTTTAATTTTATACATTTGTAGTTATAGTGTTGATATTTATTTTAAAATAATTATTATTTTTAATGGTCATATTACAAGATTTTTATTTTTAATGGTGCCCTAATATATGTAGAAATGCTATCATATCTATTCCTGCCACTTCTTCCATGCAGTCTTACCCTCCTCCGCATCCTTTAACAATCTCTTCTTGGGTCGTCCTCTTTTTCGTTAATTTGTCTGGGAGATAAAGGAAGATTATATTTGGTTACGATTAAGTTGTTGTGATAATAGTTTCTTATTGCTTTACACACTCCAGGATTTTAGATATGGTAAAATATTGCTTTCCAAAGTTTATCTCAGTTGCTATTTTTTTTTTTTTATCCCTTTGTGGAAAATGTTAGACTAAATGCATCTGAAACGAGAATGAAATTGATATTCAATATAGTAAATTTTTTTTCTTTTAACTTAAAAATCATATTCTTACATCCAATTAACTGAATAAATTATTTAAATAAATCTCCAGATATGCTAATACCTTACTAGTGAGACTTAGAGATCTCTCGTCCTATGCTTTCTCAGCATTCGCCAGCTTAGCCCTGATATTTCATTCTTATTCATTCGCCTTCATCCTCAATGCAATAATATTATGACTAAAACTCGAACTTTTGAAAAGAAAAAAAGTTGAGAAGTTTCAACTTACTATTAGAACTTGATAATTGCTTTGTTCCTCTTTAGGAGTTTTTCCATCTTATATTAGAATAATATATTTTTATTAAGATATTAATTGATATTCAGTCCAAAATCAAACAATAATGAAATATACTATTAATTTTACGGTTTCAACTGTAGAGCTTCATCTGGGTTTATTTATTGTGTCCTGTTCTGTATTATTTGTAGTTCTAAGTCAACTCTTTTGTATTTGTGGAAGTGCGTTCCTTGTTTTCACTTCGAAATTCATTTAATTTTTTTGTTTTCTTTCTTATTACCTTGTTGTATTTAATGAACCCTATACGTACGAATGTAGATTACAAATGTAGAATAGGTTGTAGTTATGGAGAGAGTGGAGGTGATGGTGGAGATAGCCCGGTGAAAGGCATCCGGTCTGTGGATTCCTTACCGTTAGCCGTCGGGGCGGGGTGTCTGGCCCTGCGTCGGGGCAGCTCGTGTCCGAAAGTGCACTTGGTTGCAGTAGTGTTCGGTGGTCGAGGTTCGATTCTACAGAGCTAACTAGAATGTGCCTCCTATCAATGGACCTCAGCAGCTGGGAATCCCCTAGGCCTATTCCAAGAACATTATTTGCATATTTCCTCTCTTGGCGCTATCGCAAATACTTCCCAGAAAGAGTTGGATATCTCTTTCATAATGTGGGAGGATATCCTCGCCTTCCGGCTTATCGTATTTCTCTCTCCCCTGCCGATGACGTCCGAGCCGAGTGGAACAAGCTGCATCGCTGTTACTCAGAATCGCCGCACCCGTGTTTACAGATCACTCCGAAAAACATGTTTGCACTGGAATGTTAGAAAACTTTTAATGGTTTGTTTACTTGTAACGGCTGTTTACACTTACATGCAACTTGGATTTTTACGAGCTTCTTTTTTTTTTTCAAACCTAGATAGCATCTATTTGCACTGGCATGTAAAATGCACGATTCTTGCCTAGTATAATTAAATTAAAATTATTATGAAAGGTATTATTATAATTACATCAAAAGGAAAAACTTGACAGTGTTATTATCCTAAACATGGGGCCT
>NW_027105487.1:1377859-1389201 GCF_000696795.3 Halyomorpha halys
AATAAGGAAAATCATATTTATTATTTTACAATACTTCACTTTTGCATAATTGCATATTTTTATCATCCATATCCTTAAATATTACTCTAAATTAATGATTTGATTTACTGCAATCGGACTATCATATTAACAATATACATTTAACCAACCTCTCACCACTTTAGACATCATATTTTAGACTCTATTTTGGTCTATTCCTTTTTTTTATTTTAAAAATTATTTTAAACTTACTTCTAAATAATTGCCGGAAATTCAACCGTAATAATCACAAATTAATTGTATTCTAGATCTTTTTATAATACTAGTTAAAATTTTTGAATGTTAAATTTAAAATTAACTGTTTAATTAATGTTTTCTAAAATATAAATAGCGTCAGACATTTTCCTTTTAAAACAAGTATTTTCTTTTTGTGTCAAATTGTTTATTTTTGGATGCATATTACACTAATGTTGTCTTATTTGGATCCTTTCCTATATTTTTTATATTTTTAATTTTGTGACATTTTTTTATATAATCATTTATCATTTACAATCTAATTATGTCAGAGTCAGCAGGTATTGCTGGGGCCGTGTAAATTATCAGATTTAATCTGATACATATTGCACTAATGTTGTCTTATTTGGGTCCTTTTCCATATTTTTTATATTTTTAATTTTGTGACATTTTTTTATATAATCATTTATCATTTACAAACTAATTAAGTCAGAGTCTACAGGTATTGCTGGGGCCATGTAAATTATCAGATTTAATATTTTTTACGTATATTTTATTTATAAAACGTGCCAGTCCATGTGATATCTCTGTGATATTACTTTAAATTAATAATTTGATTTACTCCATTCCTTTTTTTTTTTTTTTATTTAAAAAAAATATGTTAAACTTAATTCTAAAGAATTGTCGGAAATTCAACCGTACTAATTATAAATTAATTTTATTCAAGATCTCTGTATAATGCTAGTTTAAAATTTTAATGTTAAATTTAAAATTAACTGTTACCATCTACTTATTTCAGAATCATTTCGTTTCGTTTAAATTATCATTTCGTACTTTGTTTATAAAACTTATCAGTCTTTGTATAATTACTTTGATATACAATGTTATGAATGTAAGTATAAAAGTTTTACAGTTAACATTTATAACCTTTCTTAGATGTAAGATTATTCTAATTGTAAGAAAGATTCGTGCAGTAAGGAGAGCAGGGAGCTATGTATAGACATTCGGGTCAGTGGAAATGAGTTCGCTGCATTGCATTTTATTAACCACTGTACTGACTACTACTTAATGTAATCTTTTCTTTTATTTTTTTTAATGCTATGCTATTGCATGATCATTTCTATTTCTATCTTCGTTCAAATGTCTTTGAATTACAGGCATTCCTGTGGATTTCCACTAATTTAAAACAGATCGGTGGGTTGTTTATGTTTTTGTGCAAAAGTTTTAAATATTAATTTGTGTATTAATAATAATCATAATAATAATTTTTGATAAACATACATTTGGGGCGTTCGCTTACATAAAAAAAATCAAATTTACAATATTCGAATGTTTGTTAATTACAATCTTATTCTTTCAATCAGAAGTCAAAAGGCATAACTTAATATCAACATTATTCTCTTAAGAAAAGAATCGAAAGATTCTTTCAACAATTTATGAAATAAAAAAAAAAACTGGTGATGCTAAAAACAATTTATTAAAAATTTCAGTTACCATGTTATACAACCATCAATTATTTATCCTAATTTTACCTTCTTTTCAAAATTACCTGAAATAATATTAATTAATTATATTTTAAAATTATTTAAGTTTAAAGTAAGTAATAATAAATATTAAAAATATATGTTATGTATGATTATTGGTTTTTAGAAGCAAGCATTGGTATGTCTGACAGTTGATAGCTTAAGTCTATTAAGTGAGCCCTCGGTTTTTACCAAGGGCTGTCTATCATTTCTATTCTGCTTTGTTCTCTTCAGAATATTAAAATCTTCCAAAATAAGAGAACGGAATTAGATTCTCTCATTTAAATAATTGACAATAGTAAATCAATTATTTTCAACTGCATTATCCTTTTATAAATTGGTTACTCAGTTTTTTTTATGAAACATCATTGTTCATACTTTTGCTAGATTAGGAATCTTTGAAGGGTTGAAATTCGATACACCTTGTTACTGAAAAGGTTTAATGTATTTAAAGATAGATTATTTTGCCGTTTTAATGAGAGTTAATTTGAATTTGTCCATTATGATGAAAATGAGCTACTTCGTACAATTTTTTCCATCTCGGCCAAATTTAAAAAAAAAATTTTGTCCTTTCTTTTTATTTAAAAAAAAAAAAGTCAATGTATTTAAAGATAATTTATTGAATAGTTGATCGTTCAACCATACAATAAGGTAGTTAATGTTTTTTTGGAAAATGTCTTATATCCCTTATTTGATAATGATAATGATAATCCTCTTGATTTTTTAAAAATATATAAATTTGCTATTTAGTCCTAAACTATACATTACAATTTTTTTTTTAATATCTTTATTGAAATTTACAACTGTATATTATATAATACATTTAGTAAATTTGATCTTAGTTAAAATGGAGTGTAATAGGCGTGTAGAGAAACTACCCGTTGGTAGCACTCTAATGACATTTTATATTAACAGGTCTCGTGGCCATCTTCTTTTCAGCCGCCTCAGAGGATTGTCAGGAATGGAAGAGGATGCAAGGTTAGAAACTGAGTGGTTAGGGAGTTTGTAGTGGAAAGAGTGATATCTGGTTCGGGCTAGATCGGTTACATAGGGAAAATTAAGGTCTTTCATACATAAAGACCTTTTATTTGTGACAAAATAAGGAGCATTGTGGATTTTACCAAGGATTTTGGATTGTAAGGATTGGATACGAGAGGAATTCCAAGGTTTAGTGGAGCCGCAAAGCTCACATTACAATTTAATTTTTTTTTTGTCTCGCAATAAAGCCTGCCGGTATTTATTTAATGTTTTGACATGTCATTTCGATATAATCAGACGCTATGCTTATCTACTCAGTGTTAGAGTTATTTGTTTTTTTTTTTTTTGGTAGTCCTATTTGTAATTAAAGCAATTATGTTTAACTTTATAATATTCTTTTGAAATCACTGAACGAATTTTGACAATACACTTTTGTTCGTCTGTGGAGGTGTTTGTTCGATCATGCAATGCAACCATAAACGTACAAACTTTAACCTAGCTGATCTTAACCGTTTTTAAATTATAATTTCAAAAAATAGAATGTATGTAACCTTATGTAAAAATTGTATTTGTTTTTTACGCAGCAGTTTATTCTAATTTAAATTAAACTCATTTCTGTAGTTAGTATATAAACTTTTATAATCTAGGCTGTTGGGAAGTATTGTTAGCTGGTATTTGAAATAAATTTTTAATTACTTTAAATTAGTTAATGGGGTAAATATTTTTTAAAAATAGCTTATCTGAAAATACCTACTGAAGTTGTTTAAATTATAGTTACTGATTTAAGTTAAAAGGTAAGGTTTAATTATGGTACATGTCAATCGATCATTTTCTTAATTAATAATGTTATTTATTCAGTTCTATCTTTTTGACATTGCGAAAAGCAAAACTACGTTAAAACACTAAAAAATGCTTGGTCTCTGGTTTTGTTTTAATTACTCTTGATTAACAGTTTTCGTAACTTTATACCAAATTGTAATTAGGTTTTAGAAACTTGTCTTTGAGATTATTTTGACAAGGTTAATTTAAATTTCTTATCGATTTAGTAAAATGGAATTTCAATGTTTGGTCGGCATTATCGCGGAATGAGAACCGGTTTTTGCCGAGTAATTAAATCAGTATGTCTCGCTCAGCAGATTTATTCGAGTGTTCGATAACATTCCTTAGCACTCCAATTGAGTTTTTATAAGGAAATCATAATTTTACGTTAAAATAATTTTAAAAATTAATATATTTTATGTAAATATTTCTTGTAATGTATATAGAAGACATGTAGTAATTATGGTGATCATCCTTTTTTTGTTGGGTAGTACTTTTTTTTTTTTTTTAACGATTTTTTTTTATGATTGAAAGAATCACTTAAGCAAGAATGTAACCACGATTGATTTATTTTTTAAATTCTGTAACATTTAAAAAAAAAATAGCTTTCCATATTTTACTTCGTTTTTAATACACTAATTAGAATAAAGCAGGAATTATAATGTATAATAAAAACACCCTGTGATGCCATGATTATACATGGGTCCCAAATTCGATATCCTCTATATTTGAAAATAAGTCTCGTTAAGATTTTAAAAAAGCCGAAATCATCTCCAATGAACTAAATGTTTCGAACATAAGAATGATTTGAGAATATATGATATATTTCTCTGCGATAAGTGTTTCAGTAGGAAGATCATTCTGTGTAATAAGTAATTAAGTAGGGCCGTCCGTAGCTCAGTGGTTAAGACACAGTCTTACCAATTGATGTCTATTGCTGGTGCCGATTCGAATCCGACCGGACGTTGATTTTTTTCATTGAGTGGCGTCCTACAAAATGAAGAACTTTGACCCCCCAACCATGGTTAGGCAGTATAGGACTCCAATGGGAGTCTTGGCAAAAAAAAAAAAAAAAATTAATTAAGTATTGGAAAGAATAAATGGCTCGTTTTGTGTCACTATCCGGATTCGACTTACATAATTTTTATTTCGAGTTACAGAGTCTATTATTCTAAATTTTTAGTTACTTATAAAAGTATCAAGATACAGGTTCACTTCGAAATATCAAGGTATGCGAGGAATAGATTTTTGACTGTATTACGTCATTCACAATAATTAATTATAGGTCGTTTCTTTGTTTTATTTCGCTTATGATGAATAAATAACTGTATAAAACCTTATGAAAAAAAACAACAAAAAAATGAGTTATTAACATATTCCTTTTCTTTACGATGCCCCGTCAGTTTTATGTCTTCGGAGATTAAAGGATTGATATTTAAAATGAAATGAAAAAAAAAAATGGTCGGTCTCGTTCTGAAAATCAAGGCCGACATTCCTGCCTGTTCGGCTTATACTTCCTGCTGTCAGTTTTTGTCATGTTCTTCGCGGATTTTCATTCCAATCTACCTCAAGATAGTTTTACTTCCAAACTGGTTTTGTCTCTAGATTAATCATAATTACTTTTGGTCTATTTGGGCTTGTTGTATTAATTAAAATATACTTTTTTTTTCTGATGATAGTTATATTTTATGTGTACTTTCCTGTAAATATTGTTTTCTCGGTTTTTATTTTGACCATTTGTTAACAGAAAGCCGTGTGGATGATTTCAAAGAGAAGTAAATATGAATTTAGTAATAATAATATTTAAAGTGTTGTACATGTACTTAAATTTATCCTCCTAATGACATTTCCATCGGTTTACCAATGGCCTAGTCCTCAATTAACACTCGCCGTGTTTATCACATTTTATTATTTTTATTTATTTATTTATTTATATTAGTAAGTTTATATGAGTTTTTCTATTATTATTAAATTATTGGGCTGTGATTAATATTTTGCAGTTTGATTTTATTGGAGACGTTTCCTCTAAACTCTATTTTATAAATAATGCAGCCTTAAGTCCTATTTGCTGCACTGGACAGGTTGCATAATGTTGGTCCCATATACCTTGCCTAAAAATTTGCCAATAGGTGCTTGGTAAACCTAAACCTCATACTGTTTACCCTAATAAACAGTTCTAATGCTGCAACCTGTCCACTATTCTTAGCGGAAAACCATGCACTAACGATATCTCGCCTCACTACGCGTCTTAGTACGCTTATTCGTCTATCCCGTGACGTTTTTCTCAATCGATGGTCTGCCAAACTTTGGGATGGGTATTAGGAGGGTCCAGCAACAAATATTTTTGTAGTAGATTTATTCTTAGAACTGTTAGTTATCTCATTTGATGTTCGTATGTCAGCTGAAAGATATTATTTGGCAAATATGGGAAATAACTTTCATATATAAGTGACTTGAAATGCTTTTTTAAGTAACCGAATTCTCAAATATTTTCGAGGATAATTTCCTTTGCCCCTACATAGTGGTGTGCCACTTTGTGGCTCTCGAATTTCTATGGATTGGGAACCACTCATCGCTTCTCGCTCGTCTATTAGTGTGGAATTAACATTAGGTATATTAAATTGTCTTGTGTGATGCATTATCTATAACTTTTGTTTATATTGATGTTTGATGTGTTCTATCTTGTTTGCATTTATTTAATCATTTTTTTTACATCTGATACCAACATTTGTAAATTATTAACTACATATATAATATTGTGTTAAGAGATACACCTCAAAACAATAAATTTCATGTGCTATAAAACAATATCTCTATTAATTACAAATCCAAATTAAATAATACATTATGTCTTAAACTATACGTACAATCATAAATCATTAGAAACCCCATAAGAGGTTATTTGTTTATAAAACCGTGTGTTAACTTTACTTAAATACACAAAACCTTAATGTTCCATATTTATCCGATCTAGTCCGAACCAGATATCACTCCTTCCATTATAAACACCCAAACCCACTAGTTTCTAACCTTGCTTCCTCTTCCATTTTTGGCAATCCTCCGAGGCGCCTGAAAAGAAGTTGGCCACGAGACCTGCTAATGTAAAACGTCATTAGTGTGCTATCAATGGGTAGTTTCTCTACATGCATATAACTCCAATTTAACTGAGATCAGATTTACTGGATGTATTATAATGTACAGTTGTAAATAGCAATAAATAATTATTTTTTTTATTTTGGCTCATTACCGCGTAGGGGAGCGTCCCACGGGTGGCGGATGTGGGGATGGTCGGTGGAAATTCCTCGGGAGTACCTTGCTGGGGGGTGTGACGTAGGATTGAACGCCCGACTCACATATTTTTTAGTTCACAAAATATCACAAAACAGTCATGGATTCTCCGCTCATTATTCGGAGGTAATCTAATCCCCCGTTCGGGTCTCTGGGTAGGGACTGCGTCAGGGGATTCATGGCACAATTTGAAAATTAGAAGGATGTATGCAGAGAGCGTTTAGTGGTATCGGCATCGAACTTTCGGGTTCGTTAGGCCTTCATTATTATTAATTATTTACTTACTATGTAACACTATAGCCTGATATGAACCCTGACTCAACTAACAATTCAGGTCCATTCCTATATATTACTAGTCTTCTGTCTCCATCCGCTGACACCTAATGTTTTCGTATCCTCTTCAAGTTCTATCTAAAATCCACCGCTTGCGTGATTGACTAACTATTGCTGGTAGTGGTCCTAAGCAGAGGTTTACTCGGTGTTATATCAGATATTCTTTTTACTATGTATGACTTGACTATTATATGAGGCATTCCTTAATTAATTAGATCACATGAACATCCTCGTATAAAAATATATTTCGGAATTAGTCCGAAGCCTAGTTTATCCTCGAATATTTTAAGCTTTTTAGTTCTTGTGAAAGAATTCTCATATTTGCCTAATCTTAAGCCTATGCCATACAAAAAAAAAATCATATTCTCAAATAATTTAATATTCGCAAAATATACTCTGTTCGTTCCCACAATTCTTCTTATAAGTTTTTTCTGAGTTTCATTAGCTGAAGGTTTGTACTCTTTGAAAAGTCTAATCTTATCGCCGTCTAATATGGCATTGGCAGGTGCCGAACCCATATGCATATATTCCAGTTTTGTTCTCATTATTCCCGAGTTACATTATATTATTGGTGAGAATCACGCGGTCAGTGAATGGAGGAAGAACCGTGACTAAGTGCATTGCCATTGAATGCCGTGACTCAGTCGGGACGGGTTCGCTATTTATATCTTTGGTCGGTGCCACCATCCAGTGCTGTCGAAATATCACCACTGTCATACAGCCCATGTTAGACATTTATTAAACTGCATATTATCTTTACTTATATTATGGTAGGCAAAACATTTTTTTCCGGTTGTCATTATGTACAGAAACATTCTAATGGTTAATTTTGAGTAGCGATCCAGGTTTATTATTTATATAGACATTAAATATAAATATCTTATTATAATGGTTACGAACATACTGATTTTATTTGAAAAGGAAACAATAATTCTGTGTGTATATACGAGTTCTCGAACTTACAGAATAAAGTGCAATTTTCTTTCTGTGGATTTGTTAATTATATTTTCTGGTAAATGAAATGTATTGAATAAATGAAATTAATTTTTCTACCATTTTCTGGTTTCAAAAACTAATTGCCATACATTAGCTGACCTGGCTATTGCAGTATTTGATGAATACTGAAAAAACCTCTTGTTATTACGAGAATGGACCTATAACCCGTACGTAGCACGGTAGAGTCTTCATTAAAACGGATGTTCCTTAAAGCTACCTAAAAATCTGCTGCCCTATAACTTGGAAATAATTACCAACTACGACTCTCCGGTAAATATACAATCACTCTAAATGTCGGTCCACAAAAATGTACTTTGGACCCACAGAAGCTTTGTCCAGCTTGTGATGGAACGGCACTGGAGGATTGTTTCCAGCTTTTGGCAAATGCACCAGCGTATCATGAGAACCGAATCCGATACATGCCTAGATAGATTTAATGATCACAATTGATAGTTTGATATAAATTATTGTATTTAGTTAAAATTAAACATTTACTAATACATTATTATTATGATTAGTTAACATTAATTGAACCAATATGAATGCGATGACATTCGTTTTTAGCACTTCGAATAAATCAAGACCTATGTAAGAGTGGTAAAAGATTTTTTGGAGTGAAACAAAGTTGATAGTCGTTTTTAGGACCTCGAGAAAATCTTATATACGAATTTTCGAAAAAGTTGGAAAAATACAATTTTTTAATCCAGAATTTTCGCCCTACATTGATAACTTCAATACTTCTAGAGCAATCTACACCAAACTTGGCAGAGGTTTAGGGCTCTATAAACTGCACCAAAGTGTAAAAACCTGGTCTGATTAAACAAATTTGAACAGACAAATAAAACGTTTGTATTTTTATTCCCTACTTGAAACCTATATTTCACCCTTATGAGGGCATTAATTCTACATTTATTCGATGTAGTCTAAATGAGGAGACATACAGATTTCTAACGGTTATATTAACGAAGGAATTGGATGAAATGAAGGGGAATTATGAACGATTATATGAACAATAGTCACCGAAAGGAAACAAAATCTTCCAAATAAACCGAAGTAAAAATTTCTATTTTTTAATTTCTTTGAAAAATGGTATTAGATGACATTAAAAACGAATATGATTTTATACAAGGATACTTGAGTATACATACTGTTGCTTTACTTGATGAGTGGCACTTCATACGTAAAAAGAGTTATGATTTTATTCACTCTGGGGTTACTTAAATCATCATACAATCTTTTATAAAGTTATTATTTTATGCACAAATTAATCCTGATTTTTGACACAATATAAAGAATACCTCAAATAGAAAATAAAGTAAATTTTTTTTGTCAAATATTAGCAATGAAGCGGTATGTTTAAGTCCATTGAATAAAATTTGATGAATTGTACTTTTTTAAAGAATCCAGTAGAAGTACCGTACTTTTTAAACTTTAATTTAGCATTCGAGCTATAGAATGAATTATCTTGAAATTATATTTAAAGTCGATATTTTAATTAGATCTTGTGAATGAAAAAGTACTCTCCATTGTTTTAATTTTTTTACTTTATTTCATTTCATCCAATTACAACGTTTCAGGATTGCTCATCCAGTAGAACATATAATTTTAAGTTGATATTTTCAGTTTCGGACAAAATAACCAATTTAGTTCCATGTCTGTCTGCAGTCAAATTTGTGTTGGGACACAACACGTACCTGCTGTTCATCCGATATGGATTAAGTTCTCTAGAATTGTGTGGGATGGTGCCTGATGAGACCTTTATTGTTGTCATCAATTTCAATTAACTACTTTCGCGTAAGAAAATGGTAAATTTGAAACTGGTAAATTTTGAAAATGGTTCGATTTTTTTAAGTTGGTGATTAGTTTAAACAGGCATAATTATCCTTTAAAGTATGAGTAACTTTTCTTGACCAAATTGTTAGAATATTTTTAAAAACGTAAATAAAAAAAATAAAGAAATTGGCCCCACATGTATAGTATCAATTCAAACTGTTGTTAAAATCTCTTATCGCAAATGTCACCCTGTACATCAGCCATATGTTCCTATAGTAGTGTTGCGTGCCATGTAGTTATAAGTTTCCTGTTATGCTGATAGGTTTGAGATTGTATTAAATCTCGCAGGAACAGAAAAGGATCTAATTTTATATAAGGACATGGTGACAGAAGGTCGTTCTCAGGTTCTGGCTTTATTTTATTTTCATGAGAACCAAGGCCCACTTGACTTGCCTTATATGTAGACGTCGGGGCATTGTATCGGCCGCGGGACTGGGAAGATATGTCGAGGTATTGATAGTGATTCATTGTGTAGGCAATCGATGTACTAGTTCTCATGTATGCATTGCAATGTAATTAGAGTTAGTTCAATTGGTATAATTGTTATTGTTTTTTTGTCTCGGTCAGACCAAAAACTATCAGAACCTGATTACTGAAGCCTATGGTGTATTGTTATTGTACTAATTTTTATTCTTTGTGTGGTATTGTTATAACTGTGAGTTATTATTAGTTCTTAGTATCTATTTCTATTTTCACCTACTTAGTTAGTAAATATGCAGTAAAGGGAATCATTACAATCCTGTATAATTTCGAATATTAATTTTACACGATAATTCAAGTTGAGACTCTCTGATCCTTGTGTATGTGGTTATATATCTGATGTTGCTAGCTCAAAAAAAAACAAAAAAAAAAAACAAATGTTATAAGAAATTTAACTTGCCAATTTTAGGTAGGTGTATGCCTGGTACATTAGTGTAAAGTTTTTACTAAAACCGACTAACAGGAAAAGCTACTTTTTATTATCGATTTTACGATCTTATCAATTTTTAGTTTGGTTGATTTAACATAATTAATCAACCCTCATTGATACTAGATGTAAAAATACATAAGCAAACGAAAGAAGAAAATAAATGATTTTAGGGTTGTTATGACAATAGTCACAACTTTCCTATCATGGAAATCGGAAGCAAATAATAATAGTATTATATATAATTTATTATTACTTTTTTAAGCTATATTTATCAGGGTCTACAAAATAAATATTCTTAATATTATTTTGTAATTATAAAAAATGAAAAGAATATGGTCCGGGTGCGGTCAAGAAAAACTCAAATAGTAGAAATATACTAATTTAATGAGCCAACGTTTCGCCCCACGTTGCAGGGCTTCTTCAGGGCTATTTTGACGGCAGTCAAAACT
>NW_027105487.1:1389271-1406371 GCF_000696795.3 Halyomorpha halys
ATATAATTATAATTATTAATTTTGACTTAAAAAGAAAATTAATCAGACAGTTGGGTTTTTAAAAATTAAAATTAGTTATTTTGGAAGTTGGAATTTCATAGTTTCAATATTGTTATTTAAAACTATGATCAAGATAGTGTTAGAGAAGCGTGGGACTTAATTTTTTTAAGGGTCCTAACTTTTTTTATTCCTCCCCTATTTTTTCACGGATTTTAAGCATTAATGACGTAATAAAATCATTTTTCCTTTTTTAAAAAATGAGGGGAAAATACTTAAGGGACCATGCAGCTCAGTTTTTTTATTTTTATTTTTTATAATTCTTATTTGCTATATTATATTGCATCTTTCATCGAACCAATGAACTGTAAATCACATTTTTTATTTTATTTCTTATTTAGGTATTCATATCACGGCTTATGAATGGGTGAGAAGCTAAGAAGTGACAATATAGTAAATAAGAGACCAAAGAACAAATGCAGGCTTCGTAACTGACAAAATTGGCATATATTAACTTATTTGTTTCACAGAGAAATAGATATAAGGTCATTAACAAAATTTTAATTACCTATTTTGGTAAATACTTGATCATCACAAGGTACAAGGATTTTTCTCAAAACAATTTAATAAACATGTGATTTAACTGTCTTGTGAAAAAATTCTTTTATCGTGTGATAATCTAGAACCAAAAGTATTAATTAGATGAAAAAGAGTGGTTCGCTTTTTATAAAAACTAGATCAATATTTTCGGATTTTAAGTGTAGCTTTTAAATTGTTAGTAAATTGCTTCAAAAATAACCGTTTGACTAGGAATAGGTTGCAGTTTCGGTTTTTAACTCGATGAAGTTTGAAACAATTTATCACTAATACAGTTTTGATAACAAGAATTTCTTCCTGTGTACGTACACTCGTATTTTCAATTTTACTAAATAAATCCAAAGCTAATATTCTAAACCCAAAAACAGCCTACAAATTCATTTGAAAAGATGAAATTTGCTACAGTTCAAAAATCGAAACAGTGCGACCGTTACTTTCCAAGATATTGTTTTTTAAACGATTTTCCCAAAAATTTTCTTTTTTTTAATATGATTATGTGAAATATCAAAAATATTCGTGCTACGAATACAATCATGCAGAACGAATTTGAATTTAATTTAACTACCTTTCATTTCAGCCCATTCTAGGCTCAATGATTCTCTTAAAAATGAGGGACATTTTTTTTTTTTTTTTTTTTTTTAATAAGTATATTTAAGCGAATAAATGTACAATGGAAATCAACCTTGGTGGTGATTATTAAATTGTTACAAAATGTTTATGAATAAATTCCTTCGTATTCTATGCACTAGATTAGTTAGGGTCGTACAAGGCTCATTTTTATTATAAAGCAAAGCAAATTTTATCGAGTTTGAAAACGAAACTGTTATATATTATGTCGGGGGTTTAGTTTTGGAGTTAGTGAAGTAACAAAAGTTTAAAAAAAAATTTTAAAATAGAAATTTCGTTCTTGTTTCTACAAAAGCTAATTTTGTTAGTAGTAAATTAAGGTTTTGGTTATTATGCGATGTATGGAACCAAAATTTATTTGTTAAAATATAAACAAAAAAAAAAAATTTTGTCCAGTGTTATTTAGTATGCTGTATTTACATGTTTTTTATAACATAAACGAGAACAATTTTTTAATATGCACAAAGATTTTGTAGAATCACAAATCATTTGCTCACATTTTCCAAAATCTAATTAATTTTTTTGGACTTTGTCCTCTTAAGGATGTACCAACTACTTATTGTTTTAAATTTTGTGTTTTTATTTTAATAATCAGGATGTATTTCATATGCCTTCTTATTTATTTCAATTATTATTTGCAATAATTTAATTTTATGTAGTTTATAATCTATAGTGAATTTTACAAAATTATATCCCTTCCTGTTTCAGATTAAAAAATTTTTTTTTTCTTCTTATTTTTTATACAATGTTTACAGTAATCATATTTATGGATGGTATAAGATGATTTTTATTTTTACATTTATTTTCCCGCATTCCCATTGACCAGGAAAGTATTACGGGTAAATAAAAACTATTGGCATCACTTTCTGCATCTACTGCAATGAGTTAGGAGTGCATTGGTTAGTTAAATCAAGGAGATTAATGAGCTATGCAAGGCGAATCGAAGTGAGTAGTGTTGGAGTTGAGTTGTACTTGAAAGGTCTCTCCTATCCCAGGATCTTCCTGTTCGGCCTCCGACTAACACTAGATGAGTTATCCCACATTCAGGACCTTTCTAAATAGCTCTCTCCTATTCCGAAAAAAGATGGATCATCGCACGCCCTCTTAATCAAAACTCATCGAGATTATGATTGTAAATATTTGAAATTCTGTTTTTAACGTAAATATTATGTTACTGTTAGTGCTTATTAGAGTGTTGATTCATATAATATTTTCACATGTGTCAAAGAGGTGTTAAAAAAAAAAAAATTGCATAGTTAAACTTCAATTAGGGATTTAAACCTGTCATTTCAAAATAACAGAGAGGGAATAGATCTGGAAGGAATTTAACGAGGAAATTACTCTAAGCACGAACCTGCGAGGACAGGATACTTTTGTACATACTTCATACTTTTTCATTTTTACAGTTCTCTATTATCATTTGCGGTTTTGTGTTGTCGTATGATATATATAAAATGCGTACATAAATGTATATTATCTTCTATTACTATAAAGCGTCCCTTGTAAGGTTTATCCTGAGATATTTGAAAATAAAATAGGAGAAATGTAGAAGATAATTCCGAGGAAAAATGGAGTGGTTCTCTAGAAAATCGGAAAACTCCAAATCTTAGCGTTTAATTTGGAATATAGACAGATTTTGTATTGATGGACAGGTTTTCAAAATGTAATACAGAAATAAAAGGAATTTTTGTTGTCCTGTGAAGAATCTTCGACTTGATAAATATAGTGTCAAAATTTATTTGAAAGTTTTTCAGATAAAATATATATTAAATAAAAAAAAATGTAAGATGAAAAAAAAATTTATATTTATTATTTAAAAGAAAAATTATTTAATATAAGGTATTCTGCCTAATTACAATAACTTGATTCATACAAATGACCTGCCAAATTTAAAGTTATAAAATAGCTCATTGAATCTCAATCTCTTTTATCACCTGGTATCTATGGAGGAATAATCACAGATCACTTTGTGTAAATAAAATCGTCTCTTTTAACATGGATCATCTATGGTAGCAGGAAACCTCTGCTAGGTCAATGTCGGCTGAGAAAAATGAGGAAATCTGTGTTTATATAATCAAGAGTCACTATAGATATCTGTAGATGGCTATCGCTGATTAGCTATTAGATATCAGGAAATATCTATTATACACAGGGAAATTTAAATAGAAAATATGTATAAAGCTTGAGTCATTGGAAATCTGATAATAAGGAAAAACTTAAGAAGTCTTTATAATTTTTGCAAGCTAAACTTTGGAAATGCGAATTTCCTATCACGAGTTAGAGTCGTTAGTTGTTACAATAAGTTTACATTTTGTGATATATCGAAAAATTTACTTAATGACAAATATTTTTGGTACAGTTTGTTCATCGGTTTTTTGTAATAAACAATAATCATCATTGTTGCAGGAGATCATAGAACTTCATTCCATTCATAAACTAAATGCTAAATAATTGTCTTTTTCGCTTATTGCCTCTTTTATTTAAAAAGTAGACAAACTAATTAAATTATGTATACTATATGCTATTTCATTTATTTGTATGAGCTTAAATTATTCCAAAAATGATCTGAAAATCTTGGGAAAACTACCAATAAGACTTTTAAATATAATAAGAAACCTTGATTAATCTAGTGTTAATCCTAATTTTTCATACCTAATTGTTCATGAACCTGAAGTATCACGGATAAATTAATTGCAGTATGCTTACTGCCATTATTGTGGCAACCAATTTGACAGGCCTAATAGGTTTCAAGTGGTGTATTATCTATATGTGTAATCCAGAAGAGGGAGTCCACGTGTAGGTGTGGTCCAGAACAAATTTTGGTTTTACACTTTGATTATTTCCTTTACATGAAATTCTGAAGTTTATTCGCAATATAAATTAAAAAAAAAAAGATATTTGAAATGTTTGTAAATTCAATGGATTATAGATGAAAATTTTTACCTTTCCTATTTTTTTATTCTTTTTAATTTAAGGTTTTATGTTTTAGTTATTAACATTACCCTTACAAAATATTTCTTTGAAGTTATCTCCTTTCTCTGTTGAAATTAAAGGAAGGTGACAACTTCTTTAAATCACTCCTATATATCAAAATTATTTTAATCAGTTTAAAAAATAAAGTTGATTTCAATTATAAATATTTAAGATGACCTAGTATTGTGACTTGCTACCTCTGCCAGTAGCCATTCACCTCCTGTGTTATTGTGGTGCATCAATGGGAAGGCTTCCGCATCATCCACCTCCTATCTCTTTGATGCATTCTCATTCTTCAGTCCGTTATTCCTTTCATTGTTTTATATATTGGTTCCCAACGTGGCATATCTTTCTAGGGATCGTGTCTCTTGTCAGATTGCATATCCATTCTTGTTTTGGTGAATTCGACAAACAGTCATATTAACAGATTTTATTTTATTTTGCTAGTCTATTAACTTATTTATAACATGTATAAAATCTGCTTTAAAATTTTATTTTTAAATATTTAATTGTTTTTTTAATAAAAATTATTATAAACCTCACGGTTTTTGAGAATAAAATATTTCATAAATATCTGTAACGAAGATGAATTTCCGGTCACGAATTCCAAATACAGAAATTAACTTCTGATTCTGAAATCTCAAGAACTGTTTGTTTCTTTATACCTAATATTTCAGCGATGAGTCAACATATATGACATAACTCAAATACTTAAAACAAATATCGGTTCAGGTAGATAGATCACCGCAAAATATCGTTATTCAATTCATTATTTTTTAAATGCTTATGTATACACCCGGAAATTTTTTCTCGAAGCACTCGGAATTTTTCATGGATTATTGCATTCCTCTAAAGTTTAATCGAAAACGGTTTAGCGGTTACAGTTCTTAATGAGATGATTTTTTTTATGATTATTTTTTTTAAATAACTGTTTCGGTTTCCTGGGTTCTTTAAATGCCTAAATGAAGTTGATTTTTACTCTCTCTTACCTATATATAGGATGGGGAATTATTGAAATTCTTTATTTTTTTTTTAAATATCTTTATTGAAATTTATAACTGTATATTATATAATACATTCAGTAAATTTGATCTTAGTTAAAATGAAGTGTTACAGGCGTGTTGAGAAACTACCCATTGGTAGCACTCTAATGAAATTTCACATTAGTAGGCCCCGTGGCCATCTTCTTTTTAGGCGCCTCGGAGGATTGTCAGAAATGCAAGAGGACGCAAGGTTAGAAACTAGGGGGTTTGAGTGGTTAGGGAGTTTATAATGGAAGAAGTGATATCTGGTTCGGGCTAGATCGGTTACATAGGGGACATTAAGGTCTTTATGTATGATTTTATTTGTGACAAAGTAAGGAGCATTGAGGATTTTACGAAGGATTTTGGATTGTAAGGATTGGACACGAGAGGAATTCGAAGGTTTAGTGGAACCCCTTAGCTCAACTTCGTATGTCTTTTGTGATGAGTTGAAAGTTTAGACCGTTTGTCTTGTAAGTTCTGTAATAGTGTGAGGATTCCAGGTTAGTCGTTTGTCCAGATGTATTGAAGATAGCAGAACTGTTCGACAGGGGCAAGGGTAACATAAAGGATACCATAGGGCAGTCAGTAGGTTTACGGTGATTTGATGGGATTTGTTGGAATTTATCTTAAATTTCCAATTACGACACCATTCTTCGAGAGCTGTGATATGGGATTGGAGAGTTTGGGATACAATTAATGGGTTATTATTAACTTTGAGTACACATGTGTCATCGGCATACTTGGTGAGGATAGTGTCAGGATTGGTTGCAATGTCAGCTTTATAGATGTTGTAGTGGATGGGACCGAGGATACTACCTTGAGGAACACCAGCGAACTGGTAGAAGAGGGTTGGATAGGAACCATTGTGGTTTACTTGGAATAATCTATCAATGAGAAAGGTACGAATGATGAGTATGTAGAAGGTAGTTTAGAAATTTACGGAGTTTGTAAAGCAGTCCCGGGTGCCAGACTCGATCAAAAGCCTGTTTTACAACGAAAAAGTCGTTGTGAAATTGTGAAAACCAATTCAATATGGGTTTTAAACGGATGAGTTAATCTTGGATGTGACAGCTACATTTTCACTAAAATCGATTTACCGAAAGTACCATAGTATATTATCTATTTTACTGATTTTTTCGATAGCGGCATTGATTGAACTCGTACCAATGTTCAGTTGAATGGTTTTTAATTTCTGCTAGGTCTTAGATGTATTGAA
Organism: Halyomorpha halys; assembly: GCF_000696795.3. Taxonomy (NCBI): domain Eukaryota; kingdom Metazoa; phylum Arthropoda; class Insecta; order Hemiptera; family Pentatomidae; genus Halyomorpha; species Halyomorpha halys. The sequence goes on from NW_027105487.1 coordinate 1,395,707, forward strand.
ATTGTCCAGAGTTCAATGCCAATTTAAAAAATGGCTAGCTCTACTGTACCTTTAATTTCGTTTATTCGAAATAATTCACCTATTCTCATAGACTTCATAACATAAATTTGGAAAGTTAAAGATTTTATAAAAATTTATATCGAATGCGTAAAGTTCGTAAATTCGTAGAAGGAAATGGGGAGTGACGAAAAGTACATAAATTGAATTTGTATATAATTACTTTCTCGATTACATCGTAACTTAATGCACCGTTTATTACAATCGTTTGTTTTCAAAGAATGTATTTGTCCATATATTACTATTTGGGTTAGTAAAGCAAAAATAGATCTGGTTTGGCGCCACATAACGTTAATAATCCAACTTGAAGAGAAATTAATTTCTATTTAAAACAGAAGGCAAGTTTTTTCGTTCTTCGCACTTCACTAGATTTTGAAATATATTTTATTGTTTTCAATAATGTGCTTTTAACAATGTGTACATGAATGAAAACAATGTGTTATTTGTTTTAGAGAGTAGAAAATCGCCGATAAATATTATTCCGCCGATTGACGTTTGGTTTGTTTTGAACTATTTTCCTTCGCTATTTAGGGATCGACATTTCTTCCGACCCCAGATGGTCCTTAGCTTGCTAATAATGGGTTCGCAATTATTCAGGTATGTGGCCTTAGTCATCGTTAACGGTCTGTAAAGAGTCATTCAATGGTCTAGATATATTTATGTATCCCTTACATTTATCTATTGTCGCAGAGAATTAATTATAGATAGCATTAAACTAATCGGCTCGTACATAATTCTAATAGGTTCATTATTCTAATATATTCCCGTTGGGTATGCAACCGTTGTATAGACCCGGCAGAGTGCATCGACATTGCACATTACATTCCTTCCTCCTGCTCTTTCCCTATTAAGGAAATATTGTGATTGTTCTCAATTTGTAGTCAATTAATGTAAAAATAATTGATGTGAATAGTAATATGTCAGTATAACCGTCGAATTGACGTTCAGTTGTCGATATTTTGTTAAATTCCATCTGCTGTTTCTGAATGCGTAGACACATTTTCCTTGGCAAACCTGCATAAAAAACGGTTCGCTTAAATTGACCCGAAATTTTGAGCGAAGTTATCCATTAGTTTAAACATAGTGTTTAAAAAAAATGTTTAAATAAAAAGTTACATTCTTGAGTTTTTTTTTAATGATTATGATTAGAGTTTTAAAATATAATTAAATGCAATACAAATTTAATCAATTATAACCGCAAAATTTTACTTATCTTTAGTTATAAATTTATCGTTCATACTTGCCCACGCTCAGCGGAGAAGGGGGTGGGTTAAAGAAAAAAGTGAAAAAAATAAATAAAAATGACAAAAAAAAAAAGAATAAATTGCTCTTAGGTGCCACGTTATTTTTTCCCTTGGAAATTACGAAAACCCCGAAACTACATGCCCACAATATAACTAAAATATACCCCTATATAAGCAATTATTGAATTATTACCACTGGCGAATAGCTTTACATGTAGATAACAGAAAATCTAGGGGTGTTACCTACCCACCTGTTGAATTATCGTAATATTCTGTGAACAACTACAAAAACATAACATAAGTAATTTAACAAGTTGAAAGCAGAGAAAGAACAGCAGAACTATATGTACAAAAGTTTAATAAGAAGAAGAAATATATGTACCCAAAATCAAAAAGGAAAAAAAATTCTTATCAATTTATAAAACAATTAAAATTTCTAGGTTGACTTAACCTTAACTAAAATGCTAAATCTTAATAACTAAATTTACATTATTATCCAAAAGAGTATAAAAGCGAATATAAAATAAAAACAAAATAAAATTTAGTCAAACCCCACGTAGTTTTCGGGTAGTACTCCTGGCAGAACACAAGGTTGACCGATATGTCCTTTCCGCTGCACCTTGCCCAGAAGCTTGAGGATGACACCTGCCACAACTCTCTTATCCAGGACGTGCTGAAGAAACGTCACTGCACTATATCTCCACTTATAAAGTTAATGACCGTCCATTGAAGTAGAACACCATAATTTTGAAAAAAACAAAAACATATACGATAACATTTCTCATATGGTTATATTCCCGTTCAAACAGTAAACACACAGGGCCTGATAAAATATCACCCCTTCACATTGAACAGTCGTACATGTTCAAAAATCAAAACTCCCCTTCACAAAACCAAAACTCACTCGTCTCAACATATCGCTCGTGTTTTTTTTTCCATGTACAACCATTACACCTCTTGTCTACGCAGATTTAGCCAATGTTTTTATTTCACCACGACAACCGTAACACCCCTTGTCTACGCAGATATCGCCAGTGTTTTTATTTCACCATTGCAACCGTAACACTACTTAAAAAATCATCCTATTATGGAAATAATTTTATGATTTATTTGCAATATTATAATTGACTAATTAAAAATATATATTTTAACTTTATGGGTGTCGTAACTGTATTCATAAAAAAAAATGAGTACTAATTACATTAGTCATGTGAAAAGTTAACCGTGCTCTTTGCTGTGAGTGAATTATTTCTGATTGACCCATCATTACCGTACAAAAAATGAGTTAATTAATGGCTTTGGAAATAATTATGTGTACTACACAACAATAATGTTTCAAAAGCACATAATTACAACAGGATGTCACATTGTCGTGTCCATGGCCTCTCCCCTCTTTACTGACTTAAAAATTAATTTATCAGCTCGTAGTTAATAGAGAAAACCGATCGAAGAAACTGATAAAAAGTTGCCATTCCTTAATGGTTTCTAAACTGATCATTAGGTTTTTAAGTTAGAGCATGACCAGACTAGCAACTACTCTGCAAGTTGGAGAACAGAGAAAAAATTAAGGCGTGACATAAGGTTTTGTTATATTGTTGTTCTTATTAGTTGCTGAAATGACTGTTAATTTTTATTTAAAAAGAATTTAATTATTGTTTTTGTTGATAGAAAATAACAATTTCATCGAAATTGCTTCATAATATAATTATGAAATAAAATATCCATCGTTACATTCACTCAATAAATTTTACAACTAATTGGAAACAATATTCCATAGATTGACTATAAAAAAAATTAATTTGTAAGCCCAACTTGAAGCATTTTATAGATATTATAATCAGAAACATTTATTAATATAATAATATATTTTAGTTTCAGCCAAATAAAAAATAGGTGACCATGTACTATATACATTCGTTTTTGACTCCACATATCTGCTACATATCCATGGTTATTCAGCTGCGTTCAATTTCACTATTCGTTCATGTTGGTTACAAAACATATCTATATTTACTATATCTAAAACATAATTATATTTGTTTTAGAGTGTTTTACTAGTGTTGCATCAATTATCATTGCCACGGTTTTCCCAGACCAAATTTTTCACATTGAAGTACTTCATTCATAATTCTGGAAAAAAAAAGAAGATTTTTACAGTATTCAAGTCTTAATCGAAGGCTTACAAAAATTATTTTTTTTTTATCTTATATGGACAGGTTGTGGAATATTTCATTATATGTCACAGAAATTAAAAATTATAGTCGTCAGTGAGTTAAACCTCAAAATAAAAACCTAAAACAGGGTTTAACTCCGAGTCCCAGGAATTTGTCAGTCCTGAAATTTTAAATGCGTCTTTTGCCACCACATTCACTCGTATTCCTTTTGTACAAGTCAGCCGGAACTAAAAATAACATATTAGTATATTGTCGCTATGTTTGATACGATTCCTCGTGACTCGGAAACTACTTAATACGATTTAAAAAATAAATATTAATTCTTCATTCGAGAAGCTCAAGGGCGTACAAAGGATCAAAACTAGGGGGGGGGGGACAAGCCATGGTCGTTCAGACTGTGAATTTTCAGCACGGAAAAAGACGAATGAACCATAATTTTTACAAAATTATAGCAGTGCTTTATTAGTCTATAAAAATCATAGGCTTGGAAATTTTTTTTTATTATTAAATTAATAATTTGTTTCCACTTCTAGGAGAGGGGTAGGTGCCCCTTCCTGCCCCCTCCCCTTGATAGGCCAATGCAAACTTCAGTAAACAATACATAAATATCTTTCAAAACAATGAGACAATATGTCTCTAGAATAATGAGAATTTTAATTATTAATACGCATTGTTGATTTCCTTGACTTATTAGACATCACAGCTCAAGGGTCGATATTTTAGATTATCGTTATCATGGCTTGATTTAGTTAATGTCCTTTTGTATAATAACAGTTTTTTTTACAATAGATTATTATTAATTAGTGGTTTTAGTTTTTATTTATTTATTTAATTCCAGATCGGCCTTCATGGTTGATATGACCGTTACATTTTTTTTTAACAACTGATTATTGGGGGAAGGTATAGTCTCGTACAAAAAACACCCCTAACTATATAGAACGTTTTAATTAAAAGAAAGTTAGTTAGTATCATTTTCGTGAAATGAGTTTTTAAAATTCAGCATTGAAAAGTTATTCAACATTAAATGGTTTTCGAAAATTCAGTGTTTATTTATAATCTTAATCTTAATCTTAATCTCAGTGTTTGTTTATTCAATATTGAGTGCAGAAATTTTAAATTAAAATTTCAAAGAAATGGTCAAGGCTCTCAGGAAGGAAAAAAAATAGTCGACGTATCGACCCAAGATTCTTCTTCAGTGCTACAATTAAATCTTTATTGTATCAATATCTTTTTATAGTAGGCCTGATGAAGACTTATATCGTTGGTCGAAATGTTGGCAGAAAATAAATAAAGATTAATAACTTTTTTTTTTCTTCTTCTTTGATCGCAGATCTGACCATCTTCAAATTAACTTATGACCAATCATGTATATATTAAAAATGCTTTGTAAGAAAGTACTGTTACTTGACCAGCGGTTGTGCAAAGAGGTGATATGGTCAGAATCAGTTCGACTGCCAGATTTTTACTCAATTAAGTGTATCCGCTTTAAACTTAATTAATCTTTAAAACAGAAAATAATTATCTGCCACAGTTGGATTCAAATCGGGTTCTTGAAGCTAGTAATACAGTGCTTTACCAATGACATACCCACTCCCACAATTATAAAATTAGAATTTCGTTTGTAAGTTTTACGTTCATGTTTTAGCTTCTTAGTGGTTTTAGATAAGAAATTACTCTAGTATAAGATTCAAATTTAAAAAAAAATATTTTTGAGTTTAACGTGAAAATTGCCTGTAGTTTGAGGAGATATATAGTATTTACTGACGAACTTTTTTCTGTTAAAAATAAAATAACCTTGATTAATTATGAAGAATAAGCTTTATTTAGTTATTATTAAACTTTATTTTTATCGGTTAATATTTTTAAATATAAAATTTTTCATTACATTAAAAAGAAAGTATGCAGTAACAGTTGTGAAATTATTTTTTATTTTAAATTTACTAATTCGGACTTAGGTTCTAATTAATAGGTTTCTCAATAAGATAGCGCGATCGAGATGTTTTATTTCCTTAGATTTTTTTTTTTTTTTTTAGAAAATTTTTGAGTTTATGTAGAAAAAAAGCTTGACCTTTGGCTAGTGAAAGTGGTTGGTGATTAATGGTTGGCGAATCACAAAGGCCACGCAATCTGTCCCTAAAACACAAACCGCTTGTCCGATCTACCATTATCTGTTTTCTCCATCAGTCAGTACGTCATGGAGGAGTTTACCCACGTCATGCCAAGTTCTAGCTTATTTATGGCGCTACGTCTGCGGATCTGTTTGTTTATTCTACCCATCACCTTCACAGGCGTGACCAGTTACGTCAATCGCGTCAGCAGTATCATTATTACAGACTAGTTTATTTTATAGTGATTTCTATAACTTCATCTCACTGACAATTTTATTTCATCAAGGATATATGTGTATATACTATCATTCCAATATTTATGGTAAGTTATTCAAGTATGGCCTATTTTTATTCCTTAATATACACGTTTGTTAAAGAAAATTATTGTCTGAACTCTACTGGAAAATTGTGGCTTATTCTGAAACATATAATATTAAACTTAATCTTTATTTTTTGTATAAATTATTTTTTTTTTATTTTGTTGTATATTGTTATAATTTTTTTTTTTTTTTTTATTTATATTACTTCTCAATATATATATACTCTATAAATGAAAATTTACTACTATTCTGATATTTAATGCTCTTGATTATGGCATCTTGTATTATTATTAAAAAAAAATCCTGCCATCCTGTGACAGTTTTCAGAATAAGTTACCTTATTTACTTTTTTTGGGAAAGGGAGGGGGAGAAATACAAAAAAAACACAGTTATTGCAATTTAGACCAACTACTTAAGTTCGAAAGGAGTAAAATTTATCTTCCTTTATTGACAATTTTTATTTGGATTTATTTTATTAGAGCTAAAAGAAACATTTGAATTAGATTTGAAATAAAATGTCATTATAAGAAATAATTTTGTGTTTGATACGTCAATATGATTTTAATTTATCCTATAATCATCTATGTATAATCTTCAGTTAATGTATATGTTTTATGATACGTAATAAAATAATAATGGCTTATAAAGAACTAATTTGTTGGGCCTCATTTGGGTCACGTATATGCTTATCATTATTTTTAAGATTTCGTTTAGATATTAAAATAGAAACAAAAATTCAATGAGACAATTCCTTATCTCAAAGAACTGTTTACTTATCCTTTGTCTTTAAACATCTACATTTTTATGTTTCAATTGCACCATAATGTGATTTATTTAATTTATAAAATAATAACAAAAAAAAATTACGAAACTATCTAATTTGACGATGTACCAGCAGTATTCAACTTTGAATAACGTTTTAAAAATGTATCATTAAATAATAATTTAAAATAAACTCGGTTATAAAAATGTTATTGCCAGGAACATCTTAATAAAATGCTTGTGGAAATGACATGAATGAGAAGCGTGAAAAAATTGTTAGATCAAAACCCGCTTTACGGAGATAAGGTTTCGGTGAATTTCGGTGTAGATAAGACTGAACACATCATAAGGCACTTTTGCATATTTGTTTATTTTTTTCCATTCTAATTTTTTTTTCCAATTAAGAATAACATTTATTTTTATTTCTACAATTTTTATATTTATTTGTTTTGTTTTTTTAAAAAAGCTACTCAAAACATTTATTTTTTAAAATTAAATCTTCTTGAAATAACAGTAGTTTTTGTTTCTTCCGTATTAAATAACATGCATAATTTTAAAATCAGTTTAATTTTTTTCTTTGTGGAGATGGTCGGGGGGGGGGGTGTATAACAATAACTATTAATTCAGGCAGAGATTCTGACTAAACCTAGACGCTAGGCAGAATCTGTACCTAACCTCTCTGATGAATAGGAGAAATTACGGTCGAAACAGTAAATAAACATAAATAAATAGTTTTTTCGTTTATTTGCTGACAGCACCTCCCCCCTCCCCCAACCTCAGTATATTAATATATAACTTATTAACACCTCATTAGTTTAATTTTTTTCTTTTTAAAACACTTCAAACCGTTAGTATTTTTTTTATTCAGTAGAACTAACAGTAAAATTTTGAAATTCAATCTGAAAGTTTAAAATTAATGAGTATTAGCGTATGTTTAATTTTTTTATGTGTGGTGTCTATTAGATTATTATCATAATTATTATGTTGTTAGTTATTTTAGTGTATTTGTGTTTATATGTGCGTGTGTGGAAGTATAGTCAGTCTATGGTCTAATGAACTTCACTTAAAATTAATTATCGTATTAATGTTCTCTTATGGTGTATGTTACTATATTTTGTAAAATAAATATTTATTGGTAATGTTCGGTATAGTCTCCATAATTAAATATGTATATTTCTTTGGTATCAAAAAACTGAAAACATAAAGGCATACATTAACGTTAGACTGGATTATTTTAGTTTTTAAGAGTTAACTGAAATCAAGCTTCCTACTAAAAATGTATAAAACGAGGAAATGAATTCGTGAAATTTGCTAAAACTTAAGAATCAGCTTCAATGTTATTAATATTAAAAAATACGGTAGTATTTACGTGAATGAATGAATGTACAGATATCGATATCTCTATCGATTGATCTACAAAATCAACAAAGCGATGCTCCGTTATTTATTGAATAATTTATTATTATAGGAGACAGCTGAGATGTTGACTATTTATTGCTGGCTGGTGGCAAGGAGTGCCTCTACAATCTGTCAACGTTCATGACTTAGATTGTCTTTCTCTTACAACAACCTCAATTGCAGGAGACATCCGAGATAACGAACTACTCAAGTTTCTTCGCAGAAATATATTGTGTAACAGTATCGATGATACATTTACGCAATATATCGAAAGTATTTATCTATCTCTATGCCTTTATAAAACTTAAATGGCGTTGCTCTCCGTTTCTGGTTAATATTACTTGAGAGTAAAAAAAAATGTATCATAAGAACTAGCTGTTTATTTAATAGTTAGTAAAGCAATAAAATTTAAAAAAAAAATGATAAATATAAAATAGTCGTTAAGAGACGCCAGAGTATAATTATATAAATATGGCATGGAAGAAATTTCTGTTGCACTATCTGTTTTAAAAAAATCGACGTTTTAGAAATTGCCTACCATTAAAATATAAAATAACATAATAATTATGCTGTAAAATATGGTATGTAATCTGGTTGGTACTAAAATCTACTTATTTGATTGCCTATCTCGAAGTGGATAATAGCTAAATGGGAAAGTTGGCTAACGCTTTTAAAATTAAATTTATGTGAAAATCACTAATAATTAAAGTATTAGGTAGCGGGAGCATCTACCAATTAGGAGGTTCTTTAACAAAGGCGTTATAACTTTTTTATAATTGTGATATTAGTTTACCTTTTTTTTTTCAAGCTAGTTTTAGGTGTTCGTAAACCTAATTAGAGCTTATTCATTTTAGTTTTATTCAAGTACAGTTAATTTAATTTAGTTTGTAAACCTAATTAAAGCTCATTTTATCTAGATTCAATAAATTATAAACCGTTATAATGAATTACTCTGGCATATGTTTTCGCACTTATAAATAACTTCTATAAGCAATAGTTCATACATTCGGTAAAAAGTATCAACAAATAATGATAGATACTATGAAAAAGTGAATCTTGAATATAATGACAAATTTGGTTATTCCAATTTTTTATTTTAAATTGTATATGTATGGTTTGTTTGTTGTTATAGGCGTAAAACCATTCATAGGTATATGTCTGGTGCATCTATCCTTAACTAGTTTATGTAAATTTGTATTATTATTTTTTTATTCATTGGAGTCAACATTAATATCGATATTGAAATCAATACTAATAATATATTTTTGAAACTATACCTAATAATGAATCGATTCTAAAGTTTATAATAATAAAGGTATTGAAGTTTATACTAATATCGATATACAACTAAATATTAATGAAAACATGTTATATTTCTAAATATAATTTTAGTGTCCCTGCCGCTGAAGCTTTTGTAATACACTAATTCATTTTTATTAATTTATTTTTTTAAACTTCCGTCTTCGATACTCAAATTTTATAAATTATTCAATATTCAATATATATATGAAAACTATTGGATAAGAATATCAATATTTTATTCATAACATAGATAATCAATAGAAAATGTTTATAAAGTATCTTCATGTATAGAATATGTTCATTGAATATCAATATTTTATCGATATAGAAATAAATATTACTGTAAAAATGTTATATTTCTAAATATAATTTTAGTGTTCCTGCCGTTGAAGCTTCTATAATACACTGATACTTAATTTTTATTAATTTACTTTTCAAATTTCCGTCTTCGATACTCTGATTTTGATATATATTATTCAATACATCTGAAAACTATCAGATAAGAATATCAATATTTTTTCAACATTCCTAGTTAGAACATTAAGAATTAATGAATTGCATTGTTATAGTCTGAAACCGTTTACATCTTTCTTTTTTTTAGTGTTTTTTAGAGTCTTTCTGTTTTTTAGAGTTTATCAGTAACAGACTGTATCGTTCTCTAGTTAAGTAAATTAGAATAAGTTAATTGAGTGATCTTTGAAAATACTGTATTTTTTTCACATTTAAGGTGTTTGGATATGTAATAGTCGGAATAACAACTTGATGTTTCAAACAGAATGAGTAGTAAAAATAAATATTTGAAGAGACAATTTCATATCTTGATATTTTATAAGGCTTTGCTTCTGTATTCACTGAGCTACTAATTTCGAGCACCCGGGCTCGAATCCGGCTATAATTATTTAGTAATGGAAAATAATTACTTTCTGTTTTGGTGGAAAATCTGGCGGTTGATCGTGATCATGGACAAATCACCTCCATTCACAGCCGTTGTTCAAGAAATTGTACTCCCTTTGTAGGGTACTTCACCCCTGACTCTTCACTGGTTGTTGCAGTACTGATTTAATTTTTTTACTCCTGTATCGATCTTCGAAATTAAGCCAGGATGTGATTTTGTTTCGTTAAGATTTCGAACATTAAGTTGAAGCTGTGGTGCAGTACAGAGAGAGAGAGAGAGAGAGAGAGATTTTATTTTTCTTGAAATTATTTACAATTATACAATAAACCATGATGCTCTGAGACTACAGTGTCTCATTGAGCAATTCAAATTATTCACGTTTCTGGGTACAATATAAGTTTTTTT
>NW_027105487.1:1408251-1416006 GCF_000696795.3 Halyomorpha halys
AAGGAGTGATATCTGGTTCGGGCTAGATCGGTTACATAGGGAACATTAAGGTCTTTATGTATGATTTTATTTGTGACAAAGTAAGGAGCATTGAAAATTTTACGAGAAAAAAAACTATAGAAATTGAATACTAAATATAAATTACTAATTACTTACATTTATTTATATCTATATATTTTGGCAGACCCCGCTGGAGTAGGGGCAGACGGATTGATCGACTTGCACGGCCTCCAGACGGCCTTCGACTTTCACAGTGCCCTTCTTGTCTGCCCCGTCTCCTAATTCTTTGCCACTGTCTTGCTGATGGGGTACTGGCCTTAGGATATGTCATTCCATGGATTATGGGGCAGATATTTATTTTTATGTAATTTATCTTATTACAAGATTTATTTTAGTTTGCTACGTAAGTAATAGTCTATTTAATTTCTAGGTTTGATGTAAATAAAACCAACTATCAATTAAAATGTATAAATTTTAAACTATATATGTATTTGAAATTCAATAATTTTTTACAAATTTTATTATTTTAAAATTTTTTTGCCACATTCCCTTGTTTAAAATTAGTTAATGTTGATTATTATTTATTATATTTTCATGGTTTAGTAAAAAAAAGTACATTAAAACTTCAAGTTAATTCCCAGTCTAATATTACAAATACTTTTCTTTAAGATTACATTATAATTAGAATGTAAGTATAATAATTTTCTCATTACTGCAGTTGTTTACTTTTAAGGGGAAAAATGACTATCCTAAAATTCTAATTAAAAATATTTTGTTTTTTTGTAACAAGAGTCTTGTTCTTATTTATGCCTAACGAAACTCTGCAAAGTGGAGTAAAAATTTGGTTGCTAATAAATAGTTTTTCTACTGTTTTCGTTCCTCCATCTTTCCTACAATTATATAGTGAAATACAAACACTTACATAATGATCGCATTTCCATTTAGTTTTTACTCCCACCCTCCACATTTATTTACAATGTATACTAATATATTTGTTTTTATATAACAAGTATTACACTTTTTAAAGGTTAATAAATTTGACTTAACTATCATTTATTGCTGATTGTTTATAACTTAATCTAACGTTTGTGAAAAAACATATCGACAAAAATAAATATTACGTGATAACTACCTATTATATAATCTTAAGGTCACTTTATTCAAATACAGTAAATATAATTTATAACCGTCATATACTCAATCGCATATAGGCAACATATTAACTGCTCTATAAAAAAAAATCGTGGACTTAAATAAAATAGATAATTATTTTTTATATTATCTGGTAATTAATTGGATCCTCAGAAATTATATCAATAAAAAAAATTAAAAAAGAATATATTTCAAATTTATAGCTACAAAAAACATTATTCTTTAATGCAAGAAACTGCCGTAGTGCAGTTCTTAATATGGAGTATTCTTCTATGTCTTCCTCTTCTAAACATTTTTGATGTAGAGGAGTCTCGAATTCTGTGCCACCAGTCTTCCCTGTTCCTTCTGCTTCATTAATGTTTGAGTTTTGCCTCTATTACCCCCCTGTCCTCTATTAGATATCCTGATAGACTTTTAAACGACTGCGTTACCATTGTCATCCTGGGTTATCACTCTTCATCCATACAACAAACATGTCCAGATCTTGTAAGCTCTCTGGTTTCAATGATTGGAGGTACCTCTTATCGCTCTCTGATCCTTTTGTTCTGGACGGTGTTCTCCCTTGTTTTTCCATCAGCACTACGTGGGAACTTGATCTCAGCATTCAGCTGTCCTCTGCCTAGTACTGCGCAGTAGTTCCCTCCTAATCGACGAGTATTGTAGCTTTTCTTTCGAATCTGCAATTAGTATATTTTTGTCGCCACTTTGCTAGGATTTCCGCATCTTCCATTTTCCAATTGCAGTCAATGGTGTTCTGAGTTTTCATATTTTATGAATCTCATTAGCGTGAACAAGAAAGGACTAAAGGATCCTGTCTCTTCTATCAAAAGATTCCTGACCATTAAATCTCAGTGCTCTTTTCGTATTTCTATACGTAACCTATATTGCCTTCAACTAATCTGATGAGTTATCATACAGTTTGAAACAGTCAGACTAACGTCAGGAATTCAATGAAAATTCCTTATATTCATGCTGTTTCATTTGTTAATATTTTTTCTAACGCATACACAATCTTATTCGATAGTATTTTATTTTTATTTATTTTTTTTTGCCTTTAGGCGAAGTAATTACCTTTTAACAATAAAATTAATTATTAAATCATTTTATACCGGACCTTTATTTCTATGTTAGTTCTTAGTTTTATATCAAACATTGCAATATCATTTGTTTTTTTCTTTTCTACATTGTTTTATGTTTATTTAAGTGTAATTAAGTATATTCGAGATCGAATGACAATTCTTTGAAAACAGAATTTAAAAAACAGGTACCACAGATGTTTTATATGTATAAATAATTGACTGTATAATTTCAAATACTTAAGAAGATGTTCAGAATTGCGGTCAAAAGATGAATGAAAATAGTTAACAACTATTTATTTTCCGACATTTAAAATGTTTAGACTGATGTATTAATTACTAAAAACTATCTTTACAGCATTTATATGAAAATCATTTATTGGATAATATCTATATTCCAAATTTGTTTACTTTTATATTTTCACATTCCTACATTTTTCGTTTATGCTCATTCAAAATAATTTGCAAATTATGAAATGTTTTACTTATGCTCAATGAGACATCGTTGTATGAAAATAAACCTTTACTTGGATGACAAAACTATTTATAACAGCTTTTTCCTTTGATAAAGAAAGTAAGGGTGCCAAATTAAAGTGAAATGCATTAAACTTTATCACCTGATCATATGTATAAAGGCAATGTTAGCACACTTTTATAAGTCTATAGTTATTGACTAAGGAATAGTTTAGAAGTTAAAGGTTAGGAAGTTAAAGTTACGTATTTATTCTGAAACATTTTTTTTTCAATAGTTTAATTTTTCTTTCTGTAACTTCAACTTTCTAATAAATATGATTTATCGTTTTGGCATAAAATGAACCGGTGGAGTCGAGTCTCAAACAAAAAAAAATCTTTGCCATTTGGTGAAGCAAAATTAGCCTATGGAATTCAAATCCTTGATCTGAAAACGTAAAATATTAGATAAAATTTTCGTTGTGAGGACATCAACATTTTCTATTGAATGTAGTGGGGAAGCAAATAGTTTTTACATGATTTTATTTCTTTTACAATTATTTTATTAATTTTTTTTTTAAATCATTAATTTATTGTTATTTACAACTGTATAACATATATACAACAAGTAAATTTGATGTAGGTGATATAGTAACATGACACAAACATGTGGAGAACTACCCATTGATAGAACTCCAATAACATTTCTAGAGGAGAAGATCTCGACGCCATCTTCTTTTCAGACGCCTAGGAGGATTATTAGGTAGTGAAGGAGAAGCCAGGCTATAAACAGGTGGATTTGGATGGTTGGGAAGTATTCCATGGAAGGAATGGTATCTGGCTTTGGCCAAATCGGCATTGAGGTCATGATGGATGACTTGATTTGTGACAAAGCAAGGAGCATTAAGGATTTTGGACTGTAAGGATTGGATTCGGGAGAAATTCGGTGGTTTAGTGGAGCCCCAAAGCTCAACTCCGTATGTCCAGATAGAACTTATAACAGTTTTTGTAATGGATTGGCAATTAGACCGTTTGTCTATGTTGTAATAGTCGAAATCGACGAGCAGTTTCCTGTCTTTTCAGTCTTGTATGATGATTCCATCTCAGTCGTTTGTCGAGATGTAGTCCTAAGTAACGGATCTGTTCGACAGGAATAAGTGGGGTATTATTAATGGATACTGTAAGGCAAGAGGACATTGGTTTACGATGAAGGGTAAATGTGATTTGATAGGATTTATTGGAATTAATTTTAATCCTCCAATTTTGGCACCATTCTTCAAGAGTGAGATTGGAGGGTTTAGGATACAATGTAAGGATCATTGTTCACTGACAATAGAGAGGTATCATCGGCATGCTTGGTGAAGATAGTGTTAGGATGTGTTGGGATGTCAGCTGTGAAAACTTTATAAAGGATAGGACCAAGGATACTACCCTGAGGTACATTTATTAAATTTAAATTGTTTTATTAGGAGTGCAAATGTTGTATAAAATGTACAATGTTATAACATGCTAAATTTTATTTGTATGGGATTGTGAGCAGCCTAATTTAAATTCCAGGTTATATGTTAAATGCAGAGGAGCTTCAAGCGGATTTTCATGGAAACATGTTTTATAACCTTTGTTATCTTAAACAGACGATAAAATTTCCTAGAGCTTCGTCACATCATTCCTCACTTGTTCTTTGTTTCCTCTCTTATTTTTTTTCTATTACTTTTGTATTATTTTATTAGAGTTTAAACAATACGAACTATGAGCAACTAATCTATCAAAACGATAAAAGACAAAATGGTGTAGAGCTCAGCTGATCTGTTGTGTGATGTCATGTTCCATTTAGCAGACCTATTACAGACTCTCATCCATGCTAAATGTTATATCGTTTTAACACGCTTAAAGATTTTATAACCAAGGTTATGAATACCTTTATTTTCTTTATAACAGAATATTTAATAGAGACAAAATTCATGAGCAGTAGCTGTAAATAAACCAAGATAGAATACATGCGTTATATAATGAACCAGCGTCTACATTTCTAACTACATACCTACTTACACGTAACCGAACCCGCAAATAACCTGTAGTTAATTGAGTTTTAACCGGCATAGCTCACATGCCATACATAATGGATAGTAACATAAATAAAATAGTCCATGGCGCTAAGAAAACGGTACCAAGGGTGAGTCATCCGCGAGAGAATGTCCAATTCAAAGAAATGAAAGTGAGAGTTAGCCGGGCGAGAATGTGGAAAGTATTACGACACGGAGATAGGCCATGTCCGCCTGCCTATGGGCTACGGTCGGTACCATATATAGTGTATATTTATCTCCTGCATTATTCAATGTGTCATTTAGCTACAAATATAGAATAATTTTATTCATTTGTATAGTAATATATATTCAAATAGTCATTTTTTCTCACCGGTTTGCTGTAGGTGAATATGGAAAAGTTGTAATTAACATGAAAAATCTGTTAAAATATAATAATTCGAAAGTCTCAATATACTCTTTATTATTTTTTTAGTAGTCCAACGTTTCGGCCAATTCGGCTATCCTCAAGGATAATCTATTAAATAATACCATTAATTCTTATTCTAACGAGCAACATTGTTACTAATAAAATAGCAAATCTCATTATAAATTTGGGAGTGCGGTGGCACCAAGGTAAGTCACGATGCTACTAACTCCGAGGACTAACCTGGGTTCGAGTCCCGCTGAGCAGAAGATTTTTTTCTGTTACGCTGTAACCGTGAGTCAAACCTGTGGGTTCTAGAGCCATCTGGGGTCCACCCAACCTCATATATTGGGTACTATTCTGATTCTGACCAAATCACCTCCTTGCACAACCGTTGGTCCAGTAACAGTACTTCCTTAAAAAGTACTGCACCCTTTTACCCCTTCATGTAGCGGCATAGATTTTATTATAAATTTACACCTCTCACCTAATAATTTCAAAACTTTTTGCAGGTTATTCAGCCCATATGATTAATTTCACTCAAATTACCCCGTGACAAACTAAAACAATAGGGAATCTTATTAACGTATTAATAATCTTGCTTTAGCTTATTTCTTATTACCTATTTTGTGAATTTTCCATCAACTTTGAAACTTTTAATTACAGATTAACTTAATATTTTCTAATCACACAATATTTTGACCATCCTTACATTCAGGTCAGGCATTTAATTGATTTATTTCAAAATGAATTTTGGTCTAAATTCTTATTTATCTTATTATTAAAATTCATTAATTATAAATAGTAACATAAAATTTACACACACTTTTCATTAATTAATTCTGCTTAAAATCGCTGCTTTGTGTATTAAAATCTAGTCAAGTGCAAGTATCACACAATTTTCACTTACTAAACTACTTCGAGTACAAAATTAATCCTCACTACATTCTTAACAGATATTTCTGTATTATTCACTATGGAATAATACTTTTGATGAATACTTTTCCCTTCTAAAAAAAAAAATATTTTCTTCTAAAATATTTTAAATTAAATTATTAAATCTTTTGATATTTTACATTTGTTCATTTATTATCAATAATAATAATGAGAGATGGTTAATTATTTCAAATAAGTAAAATCGAAGGTATTTTGGAGAAAACATTTTTAAAAAATTCGTCATCTAACCCTAATGTGACTGACTATTCCAATGTGACCAAGAACTAGCTGACATTAAAAACCTAATTATACATTCTTTTTTTTTTTTAATTTAATCATAACCATTTGAACCATTGTTGAAAAAATCCTAAAAAAGACTAAAATTGATTATATAAACGTTTTTATTTTTCACAGCAGTTGATAATCATTAAAATATTTTCCATAAAAATGGAAATTTTATTTTAGCTGTAAATGCCATTTTTAGACTTCACTACTCAATTTTTTATCGTCGTTTCACTGTAGACCAAGATCTTGATGGGAGGATACCATCTTTGATGAGCTAAGAAACCATCCGTACTGCAGAGGAGCAGGCTAAGGATCGCTTTATGCATCTGTCACGCCACCAAATAAATAAATATGTTGTCTTTAAGAAAATGAAATATCAATTTTCTCTTAAGTACCGTGTATTTGTGCACGTTTTAGGAAAATTATAGCCCATGGAACTGTTACTTTGCTCATGGAGGCTATTAATACAGTAATTTGGAAAAATTATTTGGATGATAAGGCGTTCGTTCCGACGGTGGAATTCGTGAAGGAATTTCATGTGAGGCGGTCCAGAATTTTTTTTTTTTGGAAAACTTAGTGTGACTGTAGTTTTATGAACTATAACATTGATAGACATTATTTTATATGTATTATTTTATATTTTGTATGAATCCTGGTTACTCCTACGTTTCTGTACAGTTTCGGATCATGCTAATTTTTTTCTAAACGTTTTGTCGGTTTAACGAAGTGAGTAGTAATTCTACTCTAACGTAGCAGTGGTCTATGTTACCTAAATTAAGATTTTAAGAGTACGTTTAAGAGAAACCACAGATTTCTATTTTTTAGCTAGAGCGAAAAAATTAAATATTATTGACCTTCATATTTTCCATGAATTTCATTGATTATGCATTCTATGATTTATTTTAATAGTTGGATTAAGTTTTATTTCAAGTAAATTGTAACATATAAATTATATTTTATTAGAAGTTAAGTATTTAATTTGAAACCTATTCTGCGTTTTTTTATTTCCCAAAGGAGAAAAGTGTGATAATTTTCGCTGAGGGGTCCTCGAGATGTCATTGGAAAATAGACTTGTCATTTCTGCAAATATTATAAGCCACCATATAAAACCATAAAAATAATAATATCAAACCCGGGAGGAAAAATTGAAACGTATATATAAGATTAAAAAGTAAACAAAAAAATATGAAAATAGGCAGATAAGAAACATTGTATGTAAATATTTTAAAATATGTAAGCTAATGGATATTAAAAAAAGGATATAAGGATTGTATTTCAAAAGAAATTGACAATAACAAAATAAATAAACTGCAAAGGAATAAATTAACAGTATAACTTGCATTGTATCAATAAATAGTATCTTGGTGCACAGAAAGGATCTTCGGAAGTTACAGCAAAAATATATATA
>NW_027105487.1:1416111-1426436 GCF_000696795.3 Halyomorpha halys
TTCGTGACAATTACAAAAAATATCTTTATGAAGTAGATAATTTATTTTTATTCAATTATCATATAACGTTTTTTATATTTAAAATTATAAAACATTTAATTACATATTGAACATATTTTAAATATTAAACATTGTTCTATCTCTTGTGTCTTGGTTATTAACCAATTATTTTTTTAATTTCAATTCATTGCTATGCATATTTCTAAATTTGTTAGTTTATTTTTTTATTTATTTTTTTTGGTGACCGCATTCCCACCCACCAACCATCTTCTCCGCTTACTAATCTACGGTCAACTATCTACACCTCATTCGTTTTAATTTCCCTTATTTTTTTTTTTTTTTCAATTTTTCAATCTTGAAAAATATATTTACATTTGATAAACATTCGGTATTCTGAAGAAGTTAACAGTGTTCAACCAATTTATTCCTCATTTTGTTTAAAATCTATTAATTTTAAAGTAATTATCTTAATTATGTTTTCTTGAAAAAAAATTTAACTTAGATTTCTCCTCAGTTGCAACTCTAAGCTTCATATAATAAAATACGTAGGTTTATTCTGATCTATGATAAATGGGTACTCTATATTTTAAACCATTATAATTTACAGACCACTGTAGTGTTAGTTTTAGCTGCACGTTTGATCATAGCAATGTTGAATTTTTTATTCGGTGTTGCATTGTTGAAGTATATCTTGGTAACTATTTTCTTTAATTCTAAAATTGTGACAAAAATTTTATTTTATTAATGTTAAATTTTATTTTAACATTCTCTTATATAAAAATGTTCAGGTTAACAATTTTTTTGTGTGGGGTTATGAAGTAGTATTTATTGCCCACTACTGTCTCCATTTGTACTAGTTACACTTAACACCCTAAGGTGCTTCCAGAGGACATTGAAGATGGGGGTGTGATGGGCGAACATTGATTTATGGCTTTATCCTCCAACTTAACGGGTACATGCAAAAACGGAGGCATTCCACCGCATGCAAACTGGATTCTGTAACGGAATTTGCGAGCGGTGTACCGTTATTATTTTAATCGATCGTTCTTTGCTCCTGTGTCTTCTGTATTTGAGATATATTTCGGTGATTTGAGATATTTTTTGGTGATTTGAGATACATTTTGGTAATTTATATACTATAATGAGATATATCATATACTAGCGTATCCGGCAATGCTTCGCAATTTCTAGATTAAGGGATGTAGATAGATTAATTTAATACAATTAAAAGTTTGATATAAATTAATATATTTAGTCATTTACACTTCAGATTAATGATAGAATAAATTTATTATTATATCTATTTAGTTCATAGTGGTAAATAACATTATATAATAAAATATATATGGTAAAACAATATAATTTCAACTCGACTTAACCAATCTACACGAAACTTGGGGGTGGTTTAGGGTCCTACAATCTGCGTTGGAGGTCACAAACCGGATCTAATTAAACAAATTAGAACCCTAGATAAAAATAAAAAGGTTTTCCTTATTTGAAATCATTATTTCGCCCAGATATGGGCATTTAATTATGTTAATTTAGGTTAAAAGATCAGACATCCAGCTTTCTAACAGTTGTACTAAAGTAGCAATTGGATAAAAAGTAAATGAGTCATTAATGATTATATAAACATTGGACACCGGCAGTGAAAAAAATTCACTTAACAAATTAAGTTCAAAAATTTCTACTTTTTAAATTTCTTTGAAAAATGGTATTTAAAGGTTTCATACGAGGCTATAAACGAATCTGATTTGCTCTTTCATAAATCAATTATTTTTTATCGACTTTAACTAAAATCTCCATTATTTAATTTTTAGTGAATACAAAATATTTTTTTCTTATTCTTCAGAAAGAGACAAGCGTTATGGTTGGCTTATAATAATCATGAAAATGGTTCTATGTTATGCGTCAAAAATGCAAAAATTTTGTTAATACCTTTTTTTTTTTACCGAAAAATAGGAATTGCCTAAAACATTTAGAAAAAAACGCAGTAACAATCGGATGAATGGTATTTTAGTGCGTAAAGTACGAATAAACAAATATTTATTTTTATGGTTCATTAGATTGTGTTTTGCAATAATTAGAATTTGGGGTATGAATTTGAATGCACATTTGTTCTCTCGTTAGTGTAACCACATTACATTGTAAAAAATTTCTGTTATTCTCAGTATAGTGTATTTACTATTTGAAAAATAACTAATATTTGTTGAATTAATAAAAGAAATAACTGACCTTGAAATGAAAAAAAATAACTTAAGGAAACAAGAGAAAAAATAAAGTAAATAATAATGATGATAAAAATAGATTGATACAGTGTTTATAGCAAAACGTCTTGCATTAGTCTGGGCTTCATTGTTCGAGATGAGGTTGAGTTTCGTATGTTGTAAGTCACTGAGCTTTTAACTGCTGGTAACGGGAAATGAAATCTTGTAAACTGTTATTGATGTTATCTATCGATTCCAGTTGACTGTTTTTATATATCAAATAGGACATTGTTTAGATATGATTGTAATATTTTATTTTCGCGAAGAATGGTGCTCCCCAGACATTATTCTTTTAAAAATACAAATTTCCTATATATTGTTTCAAAAATCTATGAAATCAGCCGTAGGAAATCCGCCAAAAACTTTAGTTCGCAGTAAATGTTAAATATATTGTTTTTTGACAAAGTGCCTCATATTTGAAAAAGTTTCAATACTTTTAATTAGTTCATTTCATTTCTTATAAGATTTAGTCCATCGTGGGGGCATTCTAGATTTTGGCTACTGCTCGAACAAAAATGGGGTAGTGTAGGCCGATGTTCGGATTTGTAGAAAGGTTATTTGAATCTTACTAAGTGATGAAACCTGTTCGCTCTATCTCATACTGATTTATATTTTTTCTAAATATACTTCAAAAGTCTTAGTGCAAGAGCCGGGAAGAAAAAAAAAAAGGCAGTTATCTCACCCAAATTTTTGATTACTTTAATGAAAACTATGTATAATTACTAGCCAAAATTAATGAGTCTGCCAAGTATAGGAAGGGGGAATAAAAAATGACGGCTGTTTCAAAACCTTAAAAAATATCTTAAAAACTACCAACAACAATAGAAAATCTAAGAGATCATTATTTAAAGAAGAGTAAATTTGCTGAAATATAAGCCCTAAAAGAGGTAGTTACGTCCAATGGTTCTGGAGATATAGCTTTTTAAAATGCAAAATTTCATAATAATCTACTAACAGATTAGAAGTTAGTTAATTTATTTTGAGAAATCTATATCTCAGGAACTATGTGACGTACAGTGTCTATTAGCACTCAAAATAAGGCTAGTTTAAGTAAATTTAACTAGCTTTAATTTGAGTGTTGGCAGATATCTGTACGTCTAATAGTTTCTGAAATAAAGTTTTTTATAAATCAATTTATTTTAGCAAATTTCATGTAAACTATTACTCCTACGAAGATAAACATCATAAACTACTTAATAGCTCATTAAATTAGCTTTAATTTTAGTGGTAATAGACATATGTACGTCAAATGGTTTTTGAGATATAGATTTTTCAAAATAAATTCATTAACTACTGATCTTTCTGTGCGTTCCATACAACATTTTTATGAAATGTTGCTTTTTGAAAAGCTATATCTCCAAAACTATTTAACGTAAATGACTCAATTAGGGCTCATATTTTAGAAATTTCCTCTTCTTTAAATGACGATCTCTTAGGTTTTCTTGTTTTGTTCCTACTTTTTACGATATAGAGCTCCGATTGAAAAATTACTTTTTTTTATCGATTTGAAACAGCCGCCATTTTTTATTCCCCCTACTTATACTTGGCAGACTCATCTGTTTTGACTAGTAATTATGGATAGTTTTCAATAAAGTAATCAAAAATTGGGGTGAGATAACTGCCTTTTTTCTTCTCTTGAGCTCTTGTACTATCTTGTAGTACATAACACATAGTGGTCATGACAATGATTTTTTTATATTTTATTATGTGAACTACAATTTTAGTTAAAAATTTTAATACCATTAGTTAAAGTAAAAAAATTTTATTCGATATCATTATATTAATAAAATTTCTAAGCCCATTGTTTTGTCATTGATGAATAATATTTTCGAAAACGAAGAGATAAAGGATATCGCGTGATGATTTCCCTTTTCATGTATAGTATTACGGAACTGACCTGCACATTCCCCGGCAATTGTCCTAATTTCGGTGAGATCGGATTTAATGTTGTCTTCCCATCAACGTCCCGTTCAGAATTAGCGCGAATTATAAAAACAGCGCCCATTCAATTGGCTGAGAACACTGTCCCCTCCATGAGTCATCCAGACATTCCCTCTAATTAGCGCTGATGAGGATGAAGCAGAAATAGCTCGGGCTTGTCCCGTCTCTATTTTTAGACGAGTCGGGACTTGAAACCTTTGGCCCCGCTAAGTTCAGCGTATTACTTTTCACGAGAGAGGAAAACTGCGTGGGGTCGCGTGTGCCTGTGCGTGTCGACGGACCTATCAAAAGTTACTCTCTACCATATCTCCTCCTTTGGGTCATTGATCGTATTCGTGTCTTCATTCACTCTGTCTTCTACTTCCTTGTATCTACAGCTTTAATAACTACATTGCTCGTCATACGGTCTATCTTCGTATATGATACAATATGGTGTAATTAGAGATTCTTGCTTTTTCACTACCTAGGTAAGGAGCCATACAGTTGTAATGGTCAGCTAACTATCGTTCACAATCAGTCTTGTTTATTTTTCCGTTTTAGTTCCAGTCGTGTATTCATGGGTGTATGGGTATGGGTTTATTAGGTTATTTATATCAAGCAAACTGGCTTTCCATCATTTAAACTTATCAATTCAGCTGAAGACTTATTATATTGTGTCCCTGCAAACCTGAACTTGTTCTTAATTTAATTGTCAGTTATGGTTTAAACTCCTTAGAGAAATTTACAAAATAAAAAATCCAATAACTGCCTTGTGTTTATGTTCCTGTGGGATAAATTAAATAATAATATATAATTATATTATAATGTATATAATTAGTACTCATAAAAATTAGACATACCCTACAGACAACTTTTTAATTTTTCAGTCTGGAAAGAAGAATTAAGTTCATTGGTAATGACAACCCCTTGTGACGGAGGTTTTAGCTGTAAGTTTCGTCATCGAGAGATACATTTAATCTTTTTGTTAGAACAATGTAAAAAAAAAAAAATGGCGTACCACACTTAGAGAAACACTTCTCTATAGTTCTGTTATTACATTATCTGATGTGACTCAGATTGGAATATTCCTTATCATTCCACAGTCCCTTGTTCTGTTTCCTTCGAGATCCTTCATTCTACTTCCTGCTTCTTACTAAATAGAATTTATTATTCCGAATAGACTGCTCGATGAATACTAAACCTTCTAAGATTTGCTATTCAGATGAGTTCATGTCAACTTAACGAGTCCATGTCACGGCCATCATGTTAAATTAATATTTAGTTACTTTTAATTTATGTATCATCCTAGTGTTTATGAATTAGTCATATTGTTTGGTGTTAACGATGTGTATGTATTAACGGGTAAGACTATTTTTGGGTTAATTATTTGAGTATTTTGATTCCTTACGTTTTTGTTTAAAAACTTGGTTTGACAAACTCTTACACATGTCTGGTTGTGAAAGTAGAATAATAAACAAATTACCAGAGAATTAACCTATATATTTATTTATTTATCTATCTAGTTGAATAATTTGGACCATCAAAAATTCAACTGTGACATTCTCTCTACTGTCTCGTAGTATCGATTCGCAACCTGGGCGCGTGGAAGCTAACCTTAGAATGAGGTTTGACCCGTACCTAATTCGTGCGCTTTCTCAAAAACGATTTTTTTGGAAACCTTAAAACACAGAGTCCAACTAACATGATACTTGGGTATTTTTGTACGCGTTCAAATTTCCAAAACCCAATTTTTACCACCACCATCCACCGACTTTTATTCAAGTTATGTACATTTATATTATTATATTTATATTTGTACGATTTTTACCAATTTTTTTTTTTTTTGTTACAGGTATCGGATTATGTTCCATGACACATCGATTTTTATCATAAGTCGTGAGTAATAATTTCATTTCTTATTTTATTGCTTTTATATTTCCATGTATTACTATTTTAGGAAAAGTGTTTTTATAAGTTCAATTATTTTACCTGAATCGATAAAAAAAAATCGCTTTTTATGTTCGATATTTACCAGACTTCTTTTGGTAAATAAGTTCTTTTAAAAAATTCTTCATTGGAGCTTTTTAGCTCATTTCCTATTTATTTCTTCTAAGTATGAAGTAAAACTTTTTATACGAAATGCAAGAAAAATTAATGTTTTGGAAGTGTTATAATGTAATGAAGAAAAAATCATAATCCTTTGGTATTTTAGTCAAAGGCTTATGTTTTTAAATAAAATAAAAATATCCTTTTTTTTAAAAGTTTAATTACTTGTTTAAGCTTTAATTAAAAATAAATGCTATTTATATTTCACAAACAGTTTCAATCCTTAATGAGGTTTTTCATCAATTTTCGAAAAGTTTAATAAACCCCCTTTGGGTAAGTGCGCAAGTAATTGACATGTAATAGTTATGGCTCCAGTTGTAAGCTGAGTGTTTAGCTTACACCTGATGCCGATTTTGTAAAGATTTAATTTAAGACTCTAAAAGATTTAATTTGACATAAAAATTCTGCGATTAATAAAAAGAAACATCTTACTTTATCTATGTTCGCAGAATACTTTTCTTAAATGCCATTGACACTTATTTACAATTTGTTTTTCTTTTCCATTTTTTATAGCTTATATTGTAATAAAGCAATGAAATAGAATATTTTTATTGTTTATTGATTTCGAGGACTTTTAGTTTTAATCCTATATCCTCGCCTGCTGAGAAAATATTTCTTTAATTTTTTTTTCATTCCTTAATGCCATCTATTCGGACTTTTGATTTTACATACATTTTTTTTTCTGTCCAGTATTTAATGTAGTCATATTCTTCTTAATATGCTCAGTCGCTTAATATTTTAAAAGGGAATTTCGATTTAAATATCTTATATTTTAAGAATAATAACTTCAAACTAGTCAGATTGGCTTTTTACTTATTTCCTTATACCTATATAATATGGTAACTGCTAATCAAGTAATCAGTAGCCTAATAAAAAAAAAAAAATTTATATTGTTATCATCAATAATTTTTTCACGACCGGACGTTTTGTATTCTTTTTATATGTTTCAGTTGTTAACTCTGGTTTGTTTTCCGAAAAAACATTTTTTTTTCTTCTATGGTTCAGTAGTAATTTAGTATGAAATGGTTGTATTGTCATGGCATCTTTTTAGCCATGGAATTGGATGTTAATTTCACTTCAAAATTTTATTAGTATATTTTTTCTTCAGTTTTTCCTTGATAGCGTTTCTAGCTTTATTAAGGATTTATTTTTAAAGATGTATTTTTTGTTGAAAATTGGAACTTGAAGGTTGTCCATTCTTTGGTTTAATCACCCTTGGCAGGAAGGTCTATGATTCTTATAGGTGTGTCCATTCTTCACCAATGGAAAATTGTAATTTATAAGTGAACTACGTGTGAAGGTTATCGAGGAACTGGAACCGTAATATTTTATGTTCCTCTTGACTTCTAATGTCATATTTATCTGTTGCATATTGCAGGCTATACATCTATTTTGTATGCAATGTGTGCAAAGCGAAAGTTGATCCTTGAGGGAAGCCCAACTGGAGTACAAGGTGTCATGGTCCTTTAGAATAATTGCGATTTATTGTCTTATCGTGGATTTGTAGCCAAGATTATTTTGCATTAATGGAATTTATGAATACAGGATATATTGAATAAATTGTATTACATACCTATACTACAATCTGATATAATGTGTTATGGTTTTAACAACCGACCTACTACCTTCTTATTTCCGTTACTTCTCCATCGACTGAGTTGATGAAGTGTGGTTATTGACCGAAAACTTTTTTTCAGGATGTGGCCTAATTTTTGGCTGTCCCCCGAGTTTGTAAAAAAGTATCGTTATGCCGTTGGCCTTGTTCCATATTTCTAAGGACCTCTGGTTCTAAAATGCGGAACCGTTTATAATAAAATTTTAATCCCTTTTTGTACATTATCGTTTTTAAAAAAGAGCTGATCTTATGTATCATTACTGACTGCATCCTCTGACACAATTTATCAGTTGAAGGTAAAACTTGTGTTACTGGTCACTTATCCCAGCATGTTTTTCTTGATTATTTTTAAATTTCAATTTTTAATATTTCATATAAAGAATGTTTTACGAACAACTACAGTTAAATATAAAGAAATATTAACAATACATAAATGGACCTCTAATAAAATACTTTCAAGAAAATGTAGTTATTCGGTCTATAAGTTATTTTATAGTTTATGTTTTCTTAATATCAAGATCTTTTATATTAATAGACTGTAATTGTGTGATTACATCAATCATTCTGTACCATAATAAACCTTATTTGATTTACATTATGTTTATAAAGTTTAAATCCTATAAAAGCATTTTATTTGGTTTGTCAATACCATGAAAATCCATTGAAAGAGGGAAGATTAAATGTTATTTTTGTGGTTTATGCAGTCGCATTTGGATTTGTCAATCCTACTAACAATGTATGTTGTGTTATGAGTTTTCCCTATTAAATTAATCTTAACAACAAATATATTATGTTTGTATATAACCCTGTTATGGCCTAGGGCAATTGAAATAATACTATATATATATAATCTTACTAATTGAATAGTAGCTATCTCGCAGATGGTGACCAACATGGTATTGGGATTTGCCAAAATTATATGAAACAAAAAAAGTGCCACACAAACACAGATTGAATACAAAATTTAGATCCATTAGAAACTGCTCATCCATTCCTTATTTATATGAGGAGTAGAAAAATATGTTAAGAATAGAATGCAATTTAAAAAAAAAATATCATTTTGATCCCATTTCTTGAAAATGTTTAAACGGAATGGGATTGGACAATATTTAATAGGCCAATATTTTATATTTTTTAAACGATAAAAATATTTATATAAATGTAAGTATTTTCACTGATGTATTTATAAACGACTAATAAAAAACGGAACAATTTCAAACAGCTTTATGATCGTGTTTTCATTTTGTTTTTATCGCATTGTAGTGGTAAATAATTACTGCTGTATAAGGAGATTAGTCATAGGTGTGAGCCATGAGTCGAGTGATGAAACTCGAGAGGAGAAACTGTACTGTATTGCTGAGACCACCTTGTGTGCAAATTTATGTTAAATTAACCGTCATAATTCACCGGAACCTCGTTTACCGCTCATGATGCAAGCGAGGTGTCATCTTCATTGTCCAATGAAATCTGTTTTTGAGGAACTTCGTTTATGAATTTATCTATGAATACCTTATTAACCTTAGATGTAGATGATTCAAATGAAAAAGAAGCGGAGTTGGGCTGTTTTAATGAAATATTCGGAAATTAAAAGTTAAGAGCTTTTACAAGACTGTGATAAATGTGGATAGAAAAAATCCTTATTATATTAAATGTTACACATTTTATTTATAAAATATTATTATTGAGTTCAGAGTGGTGGGTTCTTTAGAGATATTCTGGTGACATTAAGTCTTACTTCCACAATGCCAGCCCTTCCTGTCCTGATTTTTGGGCCTTCTAAATCAATTAGCATAATTCATACCTCTGAAAAACTTATTTTACAAAAAAAAATTAAATAGATAAGAAGATCAGGACTAAAATAAAAATGCATAAACCCCTAAGTCTGAATTATTAACAAATTTTCGTTTAAAAAAATCATGTATTATTCTTCAATTTTCTTCTGTATAACTTCAATAAATTTTTTTTACTTTTCTTTTTTTTATAATTTTGGAGAATTGCGCTACTTTGCTTTGATAGTGGCACAATTTTTATTTAATTTTGCATTGGACTTACTCCAAAGATACCTAAGACTGCGGTTACTTTTCTCTTTAGGATGTTTTACAGACTGTCCTAAAACCTGTAAAGCTGTCCTAAAGCCTGTAAAGCTGTCCTAAAGTAATCCCAGTTCATGACACTGGGTATAATGTATGCTAAATACTAAATAAAATTAATTTCATTTTGTAATAAATTAAAGTCATATGCCACGATTAAAAAAATGTATCAATGTGTAAAAATATTAAAAATAGTTTTTCAATTTAAACTCTAGCAATTGATGGGAGTAATTCTACTAATGATAGGGCATCTACAATTTAAACTCAATCTCCATAAAAGCATTTTAGATATTATAGATCCTCTTTTATAAATATTTAATTATTTTT
>NW_027105487.1:1428276-1429779 GCF_000696795.3 Halyomorpha halys
TATATATATTTAAGTGTTATTATACAATTGCATAAAATCTAATTTGAATGTATATTTAACTGTAACTCACGACAACAATGTATCAGCGATAAATGCAGCAATCGACATAAGGGGCTCTTAATAAAGTCAACATTATTGTGCAATTCTTTGCTAAGAACAAATGAATTTAGATTTACCACGAAACATGTAAAACCCTGCAAAAGATAAACGAATTTCAACGAAAGCATTAAGTCGTTAATAAATAAACATTACACAACGCTGTTCAAGGACTCTCGCAGATAGCGAACGAGTGCTCTTCAGTCCGTAAGTAGACAAGGAAAAACCGTAGAAGGATATAGCTAGTCGTAATTAAGGAATGTCTATATGTTTGTGTGTGTGTATATATATATATATATATATATATATATATTCATTAGCAGTATCTGTTTTAAATTCTGATAGTATTTTAGTTAGTTGTACTTGTATACTGTGTATAATGAATTGTTAATAATGTACCTAAGACATTCATTTTGGAATATTTGTAAATATTTTTTAAGTTTGTTAAATTAGTGAACGTCCATATGGGACAGTCATGTGTTAACGATAGGTCTTAGTACTGATTTATGGGATATAAATTTTGTTCTGTGGGATGTTTTTGATTTTTATTAGATCTTATATATGTTAATTTTATTCCAAAAAATTTCATTCGTTTTAAATTCCTCTTGTTGATTATTTAAGTATGTATGTAAAGTAAATTTAATGTTAATTGTAACATTATTGCCATTATTGCCATCATCTGTATTGCCAACAGAGGTCATTTGTGAACATTTGAAGAATCAGTGAGTGGTTCTATGATTTTTTTTTTTTTAGCTACAAATTTTAAAAGTGATGGTAACATACCACTAATTTAATTATTATTCTAGAATTTCAATTATTAACTTAAACTTAAGCACCACTGGAAACATAATTTTACTAAGGGAAGCTTCGTTTTTGGTTTTCAAAATTTACTAAACTATGCAGTTAGAATTAGATGATATTTAAGTTGATATCGCCAAATTTGTCAAACATTTTCTTTCATTAATTTTTTTTTCGTTTGTTTTCTTCTTCTTGGTGATTATTCGGGTTGCTTTAGTTAAGTTAATTGTTTTCAATAGTCTATTTTAAGGTCACAAATCCCAAATTACTGACATACTTTTTTCGCATAATTGATTCTCTTTAGTTATAATGAATTTATATTAAAATTAAAAAAAAAAATTACTATAGAATAGTTGTCATTTTTGGATTTTTCAAGCATTCAAATTACAGTGTTGTGACAGTTGTTTTTTTGTTTTCTGAATCGTTCAAAACTTATTTTCGAGGTGTATGCCCTTTCAAAAGTGAACGAGTAGTCATCACATTTGAAAGGTATAGTATAAAGATATGCCTTCTGCAGCTCGACGATTTATTCATAAGCCTTAAAAAAAATCTTCATTAATTATATTCATTAACATAAGTGATACTTCAAAGTACATATTTTCTATATTT